>NW_027273869.1:6425000-6537500 GCF_046630095.1 Trachinotus anak
TTCTTACAGATACAGAAAGGGAACATCACCATAGACCAAATGGAATTCCTAAATACAGAGCTCACCCGTACACATAATTTCAGTGATGTATTTTTAAGGATCACGTTACCAATTACACCCTTCAAGGATAATTCTGGTTTATTGCAGCTTGGGTCTTTTTTTGTAGTTTTGGCCACCGCTATTGGTAATAATAACATGTTGCTCACTGAATGAAAGGGTAAGTCTGGCGTTATTCTACATTTCCCTACTGTCACCAAATCCCTAGAAAAGATGGCTGATGTGTCAGTCCACCTCTATCAGTTGTGACTTCTCTACCCTGTTTATGGCTCAAAGCTTGAAGCCCTTTGACTCCTTTAAAAAGAAGCTATTTGTAAGTTTTGCTATTGCTGCATAGTCAACATTAGCATTAATAGCTGTTTATTTACCAGTGTACTCACCAATAGCCGCCCCCAGCAGTGGAGAGCAACCCTCTTGTTTTGCTTCTACTTCTATCACTTCTTTAATTACTACTACTTTTTTACTACTTACTACTGAAGTGGGCAGGTAACCAGCTAGCTCCTGCCCGATCGGCCCATCTCATCACTTTCCGATACCGATTCACTGTAGTGTCCAGGCTGCCCTGATGAAGTAAAGCTGCTCAGAGGGTGTATTGTTACTCCATGTCTTGTAAATGCAACTATTGCTGAAGCTCTTGGCAAGACGGGTAAGCAAACAGCTGTTAAAGCTAATGTGGCTATGTTGCAATAGCTTAAAAAAAAAACTTACATATAAGTCCTTTAAAAGAGCTTGTCACTGTCATTTGCTGCTTTTATCAAAATGGGGATTGCAATGTTTTTGACCTGCCAGCCTTGGGCAGGTACTGTGGAGTGCTGATTTTACTCGTGTAACATCCTGTTCTGAAAATAACATTAATGTACAGTAACGCCACTTTTATACAAGATACAAAATTACCAAGTATGCATGGACAACTAAAGACTTAAACTCATGATTCTTTGTTTTATCTGTTCTGTTCTGTTATCTGATTATCTTTTTTATCTATAAAGTATAAAAAAAGTGAAAAATGGCCATCACAATGTGGCTATGCATGAAAGACCTCACACTTTTAATGATATTAAACAGAGAAAAACAAATTCTGATTCTTTAGGCAATAGACTCAGCAAATGTGTGTCATTTCCCCTTAAAAGATGACTCAAACCACTTATCAAAACAGTTTATTAATTATCTGTCAGTATTGACTCAGTTCAGTTCTAATTTAACTGCACAGAGAAAAAGCAGAGGAAAAACTCCAGCAGTGCTTGGAAACTGATGCAATTGTTTGCTTGCCTCTAACAAATTTTGCATGTTCAGTTGGCTGCACTCACATTAAAGAATGCTATGCTATGTTAGCGTTTAATCAGAATCAGTTCATTTGAAGAGTACAAACAACACACTACACAGTCTTCTCCTGGACAACTCAGGAAATGATGCATTATCATGTGTTATTAAAATGTAATCAGTTCATGAGTCTGGATGTTTTCTACATTCAATACATGTTTTATTTTCTGAGAGAACAGACAGACAGGGAATAAGGACGGTCAACCCCACACACACACACACACACACACACACACAGACACACCCACTGGGAAGTACACACACACCCCTATTGGGAACTGTATGACCTGTGGCCAACACTTCACATCTGTTACTGTCTGCTGCATCATTAATTCACACAAACACACACAGATGTACATCTTGAAGATGTATTCTCTTTATAAAGCCATCCAACACACACACACACACACACACACACACAGATCAATTGAAGTGCTTCTCTCAGCACACACTCCAGGCTTCAGGCCTGTGTAGCTGCCCAGCTCTTTAAAGATCACTAATTAGACAGTTGTAAAACATCAGCTGACGACCAGAGAGAACGGTGACGGGCTGTTTAACGTTCGACAGGTCAAATCCTGCAGGCACTCGGACCAGAGTGTCTGCTGAAAGCTTTTACGTTGTAAAACACTGACTGCCCCACAGGGACAAAGGTGTCTGTTATTTGCTGCTCAGCGACTCAACAAGACTCATTAATACAGCACAGGAAATGATGACGGTGAGAGCTCATGACAGACTAGACATAAAATATAAAACACCCTTTCATTTGCATGTCAGATATAATTTAATCAAAGCAAGCCTCATTGTTCTTAGAAGGTCATGACTCACCTCAGAAAAAAAAAAAAAAATCGACAATGCAGTTCCAGAGCCAGTATATTTCAGGTGTCACATCAGTTGAGACATAAACAAGTCAAGCATCAAATCAGTCCAAGTCACATGTCGAGACAGCTGAGGAGACTGTCCTGTAAGAAATGAGCCCATAGGTCGTCTGTGTGTTCCAGGACAGGTCTGTTCAGAGACTCTACTGTTTACCTTCAAGTAGGAGTGAGTGATCTGACAATCTTATATCATGCACAATCTTACTTTGGCATATGATCTACTTTTCCGATGAATTGTACAGAATGCGCCATAAAAAGGGTCAATATTTAATTATTTAATTATTTAATACAGTCGGTGCCAAGCAGCCCATTGTTAACTGTTAAACAGCTGTTAAACCTGCTAACTGCAGCTGGAGACAGCAGTCCTTGTTCTCCCCTGCAGCCTCAGTGAGCTTGGCGTAGCGGCACATGTACCAGTTCTCCACCTGAGCAGAATAAGAACCACCGTCACCAGCTGCAGTCCAAGACGATGGAGTTACAGTCTGTCGACAGGACGCCAGACCTGCCTTCAGGAAGGGGAACAGGAGGTGGGACAAGCCGGGGCAGTGACTGAACTCTCTAATTTAAACACTTACATATAGGGCCTCATAAATAAATAACAGCACTGTCTAAATAAATACTTCAATACTTCCCACCCCTGCCCTCAAGTCTCAGGTCAACAGAAGGGTTTGAACTTTTCCCTCTAGCTCTCTTTTCTTTAAACTACTATTTCTGTCACTTTTCATGTGCAATGCTGCATGCAGGACCACTAATGTCTTCCAGAAGACAGAGTTTAAAAATGTACAATGTTATCCCCATATTTAAATAATTATCAAGTCTCCCCTCAGGCTTTTCAATCCACCATTGTTCCACAATGTGGCCGTTGAGACTAAATATTCAGACGTGGTCGGACAACAAGGTTTTTCTTTTTTTTCATTTTGTAGTGTAACCCAGTGTTACTGTCTTTACCACTGTATTTAGCATCTGCAAGGTTCATTACACCCAAAAGTACAACACTGATGGACATAATGAGAAACTAATTAACAGTGTTGATTTTGCTGACATTAGGAACGAAGGCTGTTGTCACTGGATCAAAAATTATAACCTCCTCATTCATTTCAGTGAGACTGTGTTGGCAAAAAAGTTGAATGTGGTTGCTTTTGCCACAAACATAGCTTTTTTCAGCAACACATTGCATTGATCAATCAAGCAATCAACCAAAGTAAAAAGGTCTCATACTCTGGGGACTGTGAAAGTGTTCAGTACATTTCATGGCAGTCTGCTCCTGACAGGTTTTTGTGTGGAGGACTTTAACTCTAAGGCCTGATCCTGGCACTACAAGCAAAGGCAGTGTGACTCCACCTGAAAAAGGGAACCTGACTATCCACAGCAAATTTAGTGGCGGCCTGGTCAGTTTTTGCAGCAAAAATCTAGCTCTGGTAAATAGTGTCGTACCAAAGGACAGACCGACTGACTGAATCACACTGCCACCCTTAGGCGCTGCTGCTATTTGGGGAAAACACACTGCTGTTGTGTGCCAGGAACAGAAGACACATCATGTCCTTTGCAGCAGAGGATTTTTTTGCAAACCACACACATACCAGCAAATGTTTAAAGCTCATGGTTTGATTCATGCTTTGATAAAAGTGCTTCAGCAGCTGCGACTTTGTATCTACATGATAACAGCGACGCTAAGAAGTCAATCCTCCATTTATGTTTCTTTGTTGTGATGCTCTATAGTTTTGATCTTTGTTGATCCAGGGACGGCTGACTGAGTATTAATCCTGCTTTCACACAGTTAAAACATATTCCCGCCTGGGAGCTGCCTGCCACAGCCTCCCGCAGCTGCCACGGGTCAAGTGTCTTGCTTCTGTCTACCTGTCTGCACGGCTCTCCCCGGCTCTCTCTCTCCATGTAAGGCTGTGAGTCTATGGAGACGTGTCAAGTTTAATGGACTGCGTATACACACAGGGAGCAGTCATGTGAGTGAAACGGAAAAGGAGCAGGGAAAAAGTGAGGGTTTGAGGAACAGAGGGAGAACTGAAAAGCCTGTGAGCTAATTAATTCAAACTCCAAATCCTGCTGAAGCCATACATCAGTCAGATGTCATACAGATGTCAACACCGAGCAAACAGCCAGTGAGTGCCGGGGATAATTGGAGAGCAACAGCCTTGTTCTTGAAGCTGCGGGCTTTATTTCCACTGTCTGGGGACTGTATGAGCCAAACAGATGTCTGATGGTGGCATTACACGTTACAGTTTGATCTGGGTGTTTCAACTCTGTGTTTCTGCCTTCAAAGAAGCAGAAACTACTTTTTAGTGTTGCTCAAATCAAAGGTTATTACTTCTTATCCACAAAAGCTAACATCTGCAGGGACCTGACAAAATAAAGACTTCAGGAGAAAGGCTTCATTTGTTTATTTGGATTTGTTTTAGCTCAAACCCAATCTTCCAAGAGTGCAGCTTAAAATCACAATAGAAATAGTATAGGCCCATAGCACACACAGGCATACACCTACACAGCATATACACATATCATAACACCTACACACACCATAGACTGTAAATAAAGATGTATTTCACCCATAGGTTTGAAGCTCAGAGTGGGCTGCTCTGCTGTTGCCATCTTGGCAGTGCCTGAGGCCCACGTCTACAACAATACATTTTCATTTTAAAACAGCGTTTTAAATAGAAAACGATCTCCATCCAGATGAAGCTCCGTATCAGAAACGATCTCCATCTATACTAACACACCTGAAAACTCATATATACGTGACCCTTCACGTACAATGGGCATGCGTGAACCTGTGTAAACAGGAAGCAGATTGTCCGCGGTGGCATTAAAGTGCAGAATTAACCGCACAACAGCTGCTAGCTAAGACAACAAGGTGAGAAACGTTTGTAATTCATTATCTATATAGATCCAATCAGGGAGCAACTGTGCACAAGATGCCAAAACTAAAATGTAGTAGTGTGGATGTAGCCTCACTCCACCTAACTCCCTAAAATGGGCAAAGAGGTGGGGTGTATGAAGAGCTGAGACTTTGGTCCATGCTGATTTAATAACTGTGGCAAGCATACACTCCCGTTAGCATCATTAACACAGGTATGGTGAGTGCAGTAACTGATGCCTGCTAAGCTGCTAATGCTAACATATAAATAAAATAACACCAGACTTTTGCTCACATCACAAAGCAGGAGCACAGACTTCCCTCACGTTATGTTAACTGCACAACAAGCCATATTATCTCGGGTAGAGGTCACAGTGTGACTCAAATTGGCTGAGGTGGGCCCGAGCAGACAGCTATCAGACTCTGACGGCATCCACCTATCACTCAAAGCGGCTTCAATTATGCATAACTCTGACACTTACTAAAATTTTGACATGTGAGTTATGTAAAAATTAACTTGACTCCCTTTTGCAGCCAGCCTCAAGGGGCCATTCGAGGAACGGCAGTTGGCACTTCCTTGCTGGCTTCATGTTGCAGCCCTAGAAGACGCTGCTTGACACACACTCCACCTCTCTCTCTTATTCGCTCTCACACACACTAAATTAGACTTAACCATACACAATAAAACAATATGCACACATACACAATTGATTTACACAAACACATCTCTATATATCTAAACTAATGCACACACTCTGACAGTGTAATATAAAAGTATGACGACAGCTACAGTAAGAGCTTCCAGCCCACAATACATCAGTTGTATTAGTCACACTGAACCACAGTGCTGCACTGACTTCCATGGTTTAATAGTCTGTAAATAAAAGGTTCTTTGCAGAACGATTTTTACCTGTATTCATCTTTTCAGTTTTTCTATATTGAACGTTGTCTCATATTTTTTGCTGACTGTAGGGTCAGTCACTCCTTTCAAACCCCCATCATCAGACTATGAGATGTAAATGTAAATATGACTTTGGGAAAGAAGCCTGTATATGCCAACAACAGAGTTTGTACATCAATCTAAATGCCACATATGTCCATCATATCTCTTCTGGTTTCGACCTGTGACTGCTGCTTCTCTGTAATCCAGCTCTTTGTCACACAAAATTTCAAAACTGAGTCTGGCCAGGTAACTTGACAAGGTTGTCCCATAGCAAAGGCTTAGTCCAGACAACAGATGTATTCTTCGTAGTCCTTAGTATGCCAGAATCCATGACTCATGTGTTTAGTTACAATGATGGTGAACGGTGAATCATCAACAGTGAATCATCTGTACGTCACAAGGTCCAGGTTTAGTCCTTTTGAAGGCAACGTCAAAGGATTTCTTCCTGATAGCGCTACCTGCTGTCTTCCTTCACTGTGAAGTCATTTACTTTTATAACTCAGCCTTGTAGTTAGTTTCACACTGAATTCGAAAAGGTCATAACCGCTGGTATTCCAAAAAGTAGTAAAGTAGTCCTCAGCTCCAGAATACAGAAGCAGAGAAAGGCCATACTCGTGAGTATGTTTTTATCCTGTTACTACAGAATAATTCTCTCAGAATAACAGATAATGGAGCTTTGTTTTCTCGAGAAAACGGAATAATTATTCTGTGATCTAGACATAACAAAGTTTGATAACGAGATAAAAAATATTTGCAAGTATGGCCTTTCTCAGCTTCCGTACCAGTATCTACTTTACTAATGTTCTTTACTAACATGAATGAATGTTGTAGATGGACTTGGTGCATTATCCTGTACGATGACAGATGTAAGCCTTCGAAAACCACCTAGCAGAAGTGAAGGTAACATAGCTGAACAGGTCAGAACAGGCCACATACTTCGTGGATTTAAACTATTACACAATTCACATTTCTGCACATTGTGGTCTGACCTTAAATGCACAACGTCTAGACTATTATTCCGAACAATCCATTTCCTACCATGATAACAGCACAGTCATTTTCATGCAGGGTGGCTTGCTAATATGATAATGGCTCCCTTTATGTCCTCATAAATCCTGCTCTGAACCAAAGGAGAGAGGGGTCATGACACCGAAACCTCATTTCCCTCTTTCTTTCATTCTTTCCTCTTTTCCTGGAAGTTGGGGTTCATGGTCGTGCGGTATAGAGGCCCTCACGTGCAGTCGTCTGCTTCAGCAACACAACCACCTTTGTGTGTTTGTGTGCAGTGGCCAACAGAGGCATTTTTGTCAACTGACAGCCAGACAGAGGAGGGAGTGCTGGCAGAAAAACTGGTCGGCCCGTCTGCTTGAGTTACTGATTGTTAACATTCTACAGCGCACAGGAGCTGTGAGGACTCTCCACAATGGCTACAGGAAACCTATTTTAGGTCAAGGCTGATGCTTTAATGTAAGTCTGTTTAGATGTTTTTCTTTGGGTCATCTGTAAAAGATAAGTGACAGACTTGGGGACTAACCCCTAACTCATGGCAGATGCAGGATGTCAGCAGTGTATAAGCATCCATGCGTTCAATCCACACCAACCTACATCTTTGATAAAGCATCACTGTCCTCAGGACCAGCTGTCATCTTGGCCCCACAAACTGTCTTTGCTAATAACAGAAATTCAACAGACAAAAATAGGTTTCACATGGGCTCCAAGAGGAGTTTAAAGAAGTAAAACTGCATTGATTTTATTTGAGTAGTGCTAGGTACACAACTAGTTTTTACATTTTCCGGTAGCATTTGAGTAGCTGAGTTAATATTAAAACATGTTAAGTTTCCCATGATAAGCTATTACATAGCTAGAAGTAGTAGTGCTTCTTCTGAATAACTTGATACTTCCAATTGTACTTACTTGCAGCTGCAGTTTCTGTTTAGCTTCTGTTTGGTGACATAGACAAGTGATGGAGGTCAAAAATGAAATGCCTAGACTAATGAGAGTCTATTGGCTGCAGAGCTCTTTACACTAGATGAGTGGTGGGAAAATAGTGTCCTTCTGTTTGGAAATAACAACTAACACCACCAACACAGTGATGATTCAGCCTGAAATCTTCTTGTCTTGAACAGAGTGCTCAAGGAAAGATCATGGGTTATTGAAATCAAAAGGGCGTATCCCCCTGGAAGAATGAATACTCTCATTTTCATGGAGGTTTGCCTTCTAGATTATGATATTTTGTCTGCAAGGCTGATATTTGGCCTCCAAGTGGCTAAAGAGAAAAAGTCATTTACTGTGGAAAATAAAAAGATCTCATTCCCTGGGGAGCATAAATATATGCCCTAAATTTCCTAGGTGACCTTTCAATTAGATTTTGATATTTCTCGGGTAATTCTTGAAAGTCTTGGCTCAATGGTGACACTAGCTTAAATCTTAAACATTAGAAATAATCCTCTGTGGACCATGAATATCCTCAGTAGCTTTGTTGGTGATACGGTCAGTACGGGACCAAATGCTCACTATCCAGGAAGTTTGCAGTATAAATATCAGTGGTGTCACACGAGGACTATTCTTACCTAAAATCATCAGTTGTCTCTATTTGGATATCTCTTTAAAACTCACTTTAGAGGTCGTTTACAATTAATTCTGCCACAAGTAAAAAGCTTAGGATACACACTGCCAAAATAAAGGACTGATGACTAACAGTACATTTATTTTGGCTGCAGTAACAAATTTCATACCACATAAATTTTGTTATCCTAACATCATTTGGTCTTGTGTCAGCTCAGTCAAAAGGAGCCATTTTATTCCCTACAGGTGAGTGCAGTCTGTTGATCTGTGATAGGTGTACTGTTAACAAAACCAGGTCGAAGCAGAGGTAAGAGGAAACTCTGTATCAGTTATTACTGAATAATCACACTAATTAATTCATTTGACCAGATGCCTCCCCACTCCCACTGCAGTCTATTGAATTGGTCAGTGGTGTGTATATGTGTGTGTGCATGCTAATCAGCTCCCCACAGCTGGCGCCCAATAGGTGACTCTTCTTGTCTTACAAACAGGCCTAAATATAGTTATTCTCCACCTCTCCCTCGGAGAGGCGGAGGGAGAGTGAGCGAAACAAAGAGATTAGCTAATTAGCAGCTTCATCATCTCTGCTCTCTGATGGTCTGTGTTTTTCTCCCGTCTCTGGACAGCAGCGCTCACAGAGGCAGGATGGCAACGCCAAATCGTCAAATAGTCCGGTGAGGAGATGCATCATTTATGAGAAGCATGTTAACATTTCAGCATGTTCACATTTGCTCTTTAACAGCTGGACATGGGTGGTATTTGGGAGCCTGTTCTGCCTGTCACGATTTAACATCCCAGGCTAAACAAAGATATCAGAGCGCTGAATGTCAGCAGATAAAACTGGTGCAAAAATGAGTGCGAGTCAGCTGTAGAATTAAAGGGAACTCGGGGGTTATTTTCAGAATTGAGGCCATCATTTCACAGCCTCGTAATGAGACTAAATGGTCATTTCATTTTTGCTTCATTTATTCAGCCTGACATCATGCTCCTGTTAGCTGTATTAAGTAGCGCGTCCTTCCTGCTGATGTCATTCTCCAAATAAACTGGTTTAGATACTGGTTTAAAGTAAAGTAAGTGTTGTCTGATCGTCTGTCTCCTTGTGTTTCCTCCTTCGTCTGACTTTGTTGTAGCGATGTCACTGTGTTGCCAGAAATGAGCCTTTGTCTTGTCAAGTACAATCTTATTATAACCAATAGAAATGATGGACAAAAAGAGCAAAGTTGCAATAAACTTCAATCATCTTCGAGTCTTTGAGATTTAAAGAATAATTCATTATTAATGGATAATTTCATATTTGTCATATTTGGCTTCACCAACACAAAAAGCTGCATCTCAATGCTATTTTTTGTTGCGAGATTTAATCTAAAAGAAACCACCTGAAAAGGTCAACTTTCCAGTGCGTCTCCATAGCAGCGGGAGAAAGTTGCTGCAGCCTGAAAACTACCTCCTCCGTCCTTATGAATACCAATGAAGCCCAAAAAGAGAGGAGGAGTGCCTGCTGACGTCAAAAGAAAATAATGCTAACAATAACACAAAACGCACTGCAATACCCAAACATGAGTAAATTAAGATATGTACTAAATGATTGCTTCACTGTTTTAAATATGTGCAAGATTCCTGAGTACTTAAAAAGGAGTGAACTAGCTAAAGTAATGTGGTGATTTAAATGTTTTAAATGTTTTAATATGGTTGGAAATTGTATGAGAGCCCTTCAGCTAATGACATTAACAAAAGCTAACTGGAGTCAGGAGTTCTTAAGGGGTCAGTCAATGAAAGTGGAGGTGTGAGTTATAAAAAACACTCAAACATTTAGAGTTGAGAAACATCTGCTCATGTGAACCAGGGATCTCAGAAGACTTGGGGTTAACAACACACACACACACACACACACACACACACACACACACACACACACACACACAGAGGGAGACGTCATTAAGTCACCTGACCATGTGTGAGAAACAGCCAGAAGCACCAAAGGATAATTAACCAGCAGCAGGTAAACAGGATCACAATTCATGTGTAGGATATGCAACAGCACTGAGACCCCCCCCCCCCCCCCGCAATCACACACACAGACACACGCAAGGAAAGCGGGAATGAATTACCTTGTGCCACTGATGGAATCAGGGAGGCAATATTTCACTGCTGAATAAAAGCTGGACAAACCATATTTGGGCATCATACAGCCCCACACACACACACACACACACACACACACACACACGCACGCACCACTGCACAAGGCAGCTCCAGCCTGGAGTAAAGTGTCTTTCCCAATAAAGTGATGTCAGTATTGAAAACACATTAAGCTTGTCCTTGTCTTTGTCTGTGTCCTTGTGTTTTCTCCACAGGGAGCCACGAGTCACGCCGACCAATCAGAAGAGAGGATGGGGATGTGTACCGCTCTCTTCTGTGTCTATCTTCTCAGGCACTGTTTTCAGTGCAAGTAAGACGACCTGGTTGATGCATTTCCATGACAACGAAACGGGAAGAACTTGCTTAATAATGCAATAATTACATGAACACACTGAGGGTTCTTATATGTAGCCTTGAACCTTCACTCATTTTTTACAATCATACAAAATATATTCATAGATGTCTATATATTGATCAGGCACAGATACTTCTGGCATGATCTTATGAGGGTTCTCCAGAGGCATTCTGGGAAACTGCCTCCAAAGTACAAGAGCATTAGCCTAATGATACATAGCAGCATTCAGGGCATATTGTTCTTCACCTAAGTTTGCGTCAGGACAAATATTTTCCTTTCAACAACAACAAAATCATCAACTTCATAAATGTGAACTGATCATGAAATATAAATGCAGCACATAAACTGAAAATATGGACCAAAGAGCAAATACAACATAAAGAAACTGAGTCATAACGAGAAAGGTGAGAAACTTCACAATGGTTCAAAGGCTTAAGGAAAACAGCTAGATGCTAAGATCAGCATGCTATCATGCCCACAACCGACACACACACACTCACTGCAGCCTCCTCGTGCTGCTGTGGTTTCTTACACAAATGTGACTTGACTTTGAAAAGAAAAATAAAAGCAGCAGCTCTTCAACAAACAAAAGCAAACCTTCTGCCCCTGCAGGCACCATGCAGGTCTGAGTACCTGCTGCAGAAACCCATTAAAGTCAAATAACACAACCCTCCAACCAGTCTGCGATAAAACAAAACAGGAAACAGGCAGATGCATTGAAACTGAATGTCTTACCTGTCGAGTGGGCGTGATGCAGTTGTGCAGTGGATGGACATGGAAAGAGAAGACAAAGAGAATTTGTTAGCTGTTGTTTAGCAGAAATACTAAAGAGAGGAGGTCACATCTCGACAGCCGTGAGAAGTGTCTTCCTGCAGGAAGTTTGATTCTAAAAAAACACAAACCTCCAAAAGTGTTCACTTTGTGGTTTTTTCTGGAGATGGTGCCTTCAAAATGAAAATTCAGGAGACTGCTAATACTAGCAACTCAGTGTAGAGTCCTCACAGCTATATATGAGAGTCAAGTGGACAGACAAAATGTTATGAGTGCGATAGCCTAATGGACAACACACTGGAAGCACACAATGTCCATCAGGACACTCCAATCCATTATTTTCTTTTTAAGTCAACACATTGAAGGCAACATATGAAGCTAGAACAGTGACCTGCATCAACTCTTCAGAACATTATCACAGCAGTTTAACTCCCCTGATCAGCGCCACTTTGAAGGCTCCTTCAAATACAACTGACAAATTAGTCCTTTTGATGGGCAACAAAGGCTCGTGAATCCTTCATGGCCCAACCTATCCCAAGATTCACTGCATGCTGGTAAAAATCTTGTGGCAGCGAGCAACACCGACAGAGAGCCCAAGGATTACACTTTTACGTGTTAACTGTTAAAGCTGGTGTCACAAAGCAAGAAAAAGCAAGCAGTTTCAGACCATATCATTCCGGGTCAGCCTTCGCTGTCTATAATGGCTACGAAGGGCCCCACCTTTATAGACCGCTTCCTTAGGGGGGGTTTGGACCATTCAACTATGTAGTGTTTGTATGGGAGGTTTAAAGGGGATTATTGTTGTCAAATGTGCCAATATGAGCGGCCATTGGATGTCCCGTTTCCTCATGGGGCCCAAAGTATTAGCCTGGCTTGCCTCTCCTGACAGTCTGCCTCCGAGTGCAGTTAATACAAATACATTATGCAACGCTGTGCTTTTCTTCACCCTCCCATCTGCAACATGCCCCTTCTGGGGATCCATCGTGTTAAGTGGTAGTAACACTCATCTTTGAAAGATTTATTTGACATTTTGGGAATTGGAGTTATTTGCTCTCTAGTGTTAGTTGAGAAGATTGATAGCTTATCACCCTAAAACCCCCTTAACTGTTGTTCAGGACGTTTACATTGGTTTTGTTGTAGGATGTGTGTTGATTGGTGAGCTGGAGTGCTGGTAGGTGGATTTTATCATCTTTGGAAATATTCAGGTCAGCTGTTTGCCCCTGTTTCCAGTCTAGCTGGAGCTGGCAGTGTCCTCATCCATCTGTCAACAAGACAGTGAATCCACGTTGTCCCCATAATGTTGAACTATCCCTTTAATCATACTGTTGGTCTGGATTCAACATCCCTCCCTGCTTTGGCTCAGATAAGGTTAAAATGTTAAAAAAAAATGTATCTTTCTACATTGCTGTAGCTGCGGGGCTATGGTCATTTTATTTTCCCGCCTACAGACACTTGAATGAATCGGAGCTAATGGGCCGCTGCCTGCTACATGACGAACAGAGTGAAGGAAATCTTCAGTGTTTTCGCTGTAAATCTGGGCGCTGTGCATCAGCTCCTGGCTCAGCGAGACCTTCAGAGAAGATGTTTGGCAGAGGCAAGGACCGCCCGAGCCAAGATCGTCTTCATACACTGTAAACAGTCAACCAAGAGTACACACACACACACACACACACACACACACACACACAACAATAAAGCAGAAACTCCTGCACATATCAACTCTTCCACACTATGCTGGCAGTGTGTGGTGCCAACACACACAACAGCTGAGTGGAGTGAGGCAGAGGGGGTAGTCATGAGCAGAGCACATGCTTCAGAGGGAGAGCACAGCCAGGTTGCTCTGGATGGGTGTGTTATTCAAACTGAAGCTGCTCCATACAACGCAACACACTCTACTCTTATCTTTTCTTCTCCTCTTCCAAAACTTCCATCATCTCCTCTTTTCTTTGAGCTCCTTTTCCCCTGGTCTCTTCTCCCAAACCTTCTCCTCCTCTTTGTTTTCCCACGAGCCCTGTGCTGTCGTCTCTTCAACCCTTCTTCAAAGTGACTCCTCTCCTTTGTACTACTCCTCTCCAAAAAAGAAAAAACACATTTCCTGTCCTCCCTCTCTTCTTCCTGATCAACTATGTTTCTCTTTCCTATTCAAGTGACTCTCCTCTCTTCTCCCCTCCAGTCTTCTCTTCATCCTGCACCCGTCTACTGCCCACTCCTCTTCACTGGCAACTTCAAAATCCTCGTCTTCTCCTTTACTCTTCTCTCCCCGACTCCTCTCTCACAGAGCTCAGGGAGTCTCAAAGGGGGTGAAACTATAATGTGCTGTTGAAAATGAACCGTTTCCTTTGTGTGCACAAATTAACAGACCGTCTTGCTAACAATTTAATGTACATCTGAATATTTCATGTATGGGATGTCAGTGTATCCATATTCAAAGCAGAACTGCATGAAAAAGAAGTGGTTCAACTGTATTAGGTCTGTTAGATCCATGGACATTAAGCACAGTATTATATACAATGCAGCACAGTCATAGCAGGGAACAAAGGCAGAAGTTATAAACATATCATATACCCTGTTTTCTGAGACTGTAAAAAAACAAGCCCATAGGTTGTGTGTGTGGCAGGATCTTAAGAGCCACAGTTGTGTTTTGTTGTAAGGCAACATGTAGCAGCCGTAGTAATAATGACAGGAGCAACGGAAGACGTCTGGTGACATCATATGTAGTGGTTTATTTGTTTCTTTCATCTCTGACCCTTTGAACAAAGTATACTACATTGTTATAGTTGTAACCATGACAACAATGATAATCACCACAATCTTTTCCTGAATCTGACCAAGTTATTATTATTATTTTTTTTTTGGCTAAACCAAACCAAGCCACACATGTTTATTATTGTAACCATGGTGATGAAGGTCCCATATGCCACCGGCTGTGGAGTCTACATGTTTTTTTATTGTCACCATGACGACTGCCGTACGCCTGCAGCCGTAGGGGCATTATTTCAGCAGACTCTCCAATGGGTTGTATCAAAAAACACAACCTGTATGCTTGTTAGGGTTGGAGGAATGGTTGTGTTTTCCTTATAATGCGTCGTTGTCATGGTTCCCAGCGCTGATGCTTTACTTTGTCCATGGCCCCAGAAAAGCAGCAATTTGATCACATTTGCTCCCCAGATCAACACGTCCTGCTACTGTACCCTGACACGTGTCGCGGCCAGTGTGTATTCCATCCTGCAGTATTAATACAAAGGGATGAAATCAGTAGGAATTTGTAGGCACCTCAATAGCATAACACAACTGCCAGCTGGCTGATAACGAACCGGACTTTTTTCAGATGTCGGACTAAAAATTGTGTTCGAATAAAAAGAACTGCAAAGGGAAGGGGGTGTGTCACTTCACATACCGCTGAAATAATGAAATAAAATCCAGGAAATCCAGTCTAAACCTAGTTTAGTCTAGAAATCTAGTCTGAGTAACAGATCCACGGGTGCCATGTGATCAGACAAATAATAACAGTGACAATCACTTTATCTTTTGTTGCGACAAAACAAACAGAAATACCCTGCTCAAGTTACAAAGTAATCCGCCAGGAGTGTGCTGGCTGATGTCACAATGTGCCTGTGCCAGGGTTGAGCCTGTGTCAGTGCAGTGGTCTCACTGAAATGACTGAGGAGGCTGCACTGTGCTCCCGCTGCTGCTGTCTGTCTGAAGACGGCCTCATTCAAGAGCAGGGCCTGCAGAGTTGTGCGCACAGATTCAGGGATTCAGGTGCAGACGTCGCTAATTAATCTGCAAACAGTATTAATTTTAGCAATAATGATCGATTTGTGAGTTTAACACAGTTACTCCTGACATCCCCCTCTTCTCCACGTTCCTTTTAACTACCAAAAAAACATGACTGCTCCTTCGGCAGCAACCCTTCCTCTTCCCCTCTGCGTCGCCATTGTGTCCCTGCCCACTCACAGATTCACCATCTTACATAAAGTCATTAGTGCAGGTGGTTCATTTACAGTGAGTGAACAATATTTACATCTTCTGTCTGTTCCACTGTTTCACTGCCTACTCGCAGATTTACGCTCTTATGTAAAGTCATCAGTAACAGGGGGGGTCCCTTTTCACAATATTTGGACACCCACGCGCGCGCCCGGCCTGAGAGGAAAATGTAGTGCTCGCGAGCGAACACAAAGCAGCAGGGAGTAGGAGGATAAGGATACGTGCAGAGGGACAGATTACAAAGGAGAGACAGGGGATTCACTGAGAGAGATGAAGAGAGGAAGATAGAGGAAGAGAGGGCGTTGACATTAAGCTGACAGAGAAGAACATTATCAGGCTGTGACAGATTACTACCACTGAGCTGGAGAGCTCGTCCTTTCCTACTTTAACTATTTTCTTCTCCTTCTATTATTCTCCCTCCTCTGACTGTGATGGTCTCCCTCCTTCCTCCTATTTCTCTCATAAAGCAGCATTAGAATACACGTTAATATGTCTATCTTTAATATCTTTGTTTTGAACTATGCAGCTTTCTATGCGCCTGGGAACAGAGTTTTCTTAGTGTTATTTCATGGGTATAGAAAAGGTCATTCATACAAACTGTCAACTTTCCGCAGGGTCATATAATGAAGATGTGGTCTTATTTTATCATTCTACCAGTCTCAAAACCAAGACAAGTTATTGAAGTAATACGTGTAGACTTCAGTAAGAACCTGGAACTGGATCCGGATGGATTCTGCTCTCTTCAGTGCCATAGAACAAGGTAACTTCCTTTCATTGGCCTCGTGACACCAGTAGAAAAAAAGGCAAACATCTTCTGGATCCCCACTTAAGGCGCAGGTAGATCCATTATTTCTATTCAATACCATACACCCACAGTCCTTGACTAACCATAAAGAACCACACAGTCCATTTAAATATAAATGTCAGTTACAGTACAAGCTAAGATCACACATCAAATGTGAGCCTGTGGTTGTCGTGACAACATGAAGATGAGAAGAGAGGATGGCAGAGGACAGGAGAATATTCATCACCATGATCACCTGCTCTCATTTATACCTGCAAAAGCTTCAAGCAGTATTTGTTGTATATGTAACACAGCATCTGTGTGTCTAATGGAGCCTGTCTCTGCCTGACAGCAACGCATGATAATGGGTTACAGTGCAAACTGTTAACAGAGGTCAACAGGCTACTTCAACTAATGATGGGCTGACATTAGACTAAATCTGAAGGAACCACAGTAAAGACAAAAGTGGTCAGAGCTGTCTTAAAGGTCCCATATTTTACACTTCTCCTGTTTTATTTGAAGCGTTGACGTCCGTAAACTTTCACAGTATTAATTTAGAACCTAGACTTGCTTTATAATAAAAAAAGACATAGAAATCTCACTTAATAGAATATGGGACCTTTAAAGTCTAAATTAAATCAGGATTAATACTTTCCCTCCAATGTAATGTCTTAAATTAATTATTAAAAAAAACACACCACTGCCTTACCATGGCCTTTCTTAATGGACAAATAAAAACAGGTTCAGGTATGTTTACAGCAGCTTATGTAGCCTGCAGCCTGTGTAGAAGAGGGTCTGCTTAGCTCACTTCTTTGTAATTCAGATTGCTTTCATTTAGAAATGTGTAGTCTTCAGTCCCAGCTGACACTGACTCAAGTGACATTTACAGACTTCACACAGCTCCCTCTGGACACACTGAAGCCTTTATACTACTTAGACACATGAACCACTACTCCCTAACACCTAGACGCACAGTGTGGTGTGTAAAGCTGGTTTAATAGTTGTTTAATATTAAAGGAAAGTTAAAAAAAGTATTTGGTGAAACATCATAAAGGTTCCTTTTCCCTCTGAGGGGGCGTGCCGCTGTCAATGCACTCATACTGTAGAGGCAGCATATAAAATATAGGATTATCCAACTTCTTTTTTTTCCAAAGGAGAAGACACACATATCTGTGCTGTGACACAAAAACCCTGCAGTTTTATTTCAGCTGCACTTTAACCTGAAGCTTTCTCACAGTTATTTATGGTGATGTCATGTCACTTTTTTAATCTTCAACATTGTTTGCAAAGCAAATTTCCTCCAGAGGATGGAATCTACACTCATGTATTTTTCATGATCCTTGAAATAACACAGGCCTTCAAACACCCCCTCCCACACACACTCAGGCAGTGACTGTAAGACTTTGTACAACAAACAGAATGAATCCTGTTGACAGAGCTGTATCACTATGCTGGATGCAGGGGCTGTGTGTGTGTGTGTGTGTGTGTGTGTGTGTGTGTGTGTGTGTGTGTGTGTGTGTGTGTGTGGAGTCATACCTGCACAGTGGAGCTTTCTCCTCATCCTCAAATGTTTGTGTCTGTGTGCATATGTCTGTGTGTGTGTGTGTGTGTGTGTCAGCATACTGAATACAAACAGTAGGCCAGCACTGCTGCATTCAGATTTCCTGCCAAGCGTGGGCTGAACTGAAGATCATCTTTGCAGAGCCACTGACACGTTTCACACCACTTTCATCCTTTCTCTACTCGAAGTGTTACAACCGCTTAACTAGGCTTCTTCCCACCATACATTATTTCACATGTAGCTCAGAACAACAATAACAAACGGTTCTTAGTCCAGTAACATTATAAGACTCAAAAGGATGCCAACACATTCTCACTCCCAACTCGTCACATACAGATGCTTGGTCAGGTCCTCCTGGTGTACCACCAGGTATCAAAAAAAAGTCAGGGTATCACCAAAGTCAGTAGGATTCATCTTCTGGGTACCGCAGATATCTGTACAACATGGCAATCTATACATTGGTTGTTAAGATCTTTCATCCATGCATGGTCCCAACTTTATCCAAAGTCAGGTCTCGGTGTGTTCAGGTCAAGCAAAGTAGACCAGACGCTCCTCTCCTCTGCAACATTTTCCAGCTCCTGCTGGGGCATCCTGAGGTGCTCCCAGGCCAGATTAGGTATATAATCTCTCCAATGTATTCTGGCTCTACCCTGAGGCCTCCTACCAGTCAAATGTGCCTGGAACACCTCCAGTGGAAGGCGTCCAGGAGGTATCCTAACCAGATGCCTGTACCACCTCAACTGATCCTTTGAAGGAGAAGCAGCTCTACCCCGGGCTTCCTCCAGATGTCACAGCTCCTTACACTATCTCCAAGACTGAGCCCAGCTCCCCCTGTGGAGGAAACTAATTTCACTGGCTTTCATCTGTGAGCTTTGCTTTCTGACTCAGCTCCCTGTTCACTACAACAGTCCGGTACAGTGCCTGTCAATCTCCCCTCATCCTACCTTCACCCATGAGCAAGACCCCTTCACTTGGTGTAGAAACTCCATCCCAGCTTGAAGAGAGCAATATTTCTAGATCAGTCGACATTGAGTTATGTAGAGCTTTATGGACATTTATCGTGGATGGATCGAGCATTCAACAGAACAGCTGTCACTGGAGGTTCAGCTCTGGAGGTACCAGAGATGAGAACATGCCATGTCACTTTTCATGCAAAATGTGTCAATTGATGCTCTGTCAAGGTAAATTATTTCCTTTTCTCTCTAAGGCCTGAAACGTTTGTGCAGGTCTGTCCTAAAAAGGATCTGATCCTGTTACAGCAACACTGATGGGAGTTTTGTACTTATTAATGCAGCCTTTATTCAGTCTGGAGATGCTAATGAGCACAGTGCTCGCTAACATTTGTTTTTTACCTGGTTGAAGCTTTAAGTGGCAGATCTCTTCCCCCCATGGACCCGGTACAGCTGCACAGGGAATAGCTTGTTAAAAGTTAGCCCAGAGGCATGAAGTGTTTTACTGTGAGGAAAAGAAATGCCCTAATTCCTTCTCATAAAGATGACTTTTCTGACAGCGTTTCTTTATTAAGCAGGAGCGATAATGTGACAAAGGTCCCAGGATGATGCAGTTTCATGGGAGCAGAGAAAGCCAATTTATCTAATCCTAGTGAAATTATTTTTTGATCCATAAATATGCAGATTTCTACAGATTTCAGAGACACTTCTATTTAAGCCCTGATAAATCCAACGTCTTAAACAGTTCAAGTTCTGCAAGTTCTGACTTCAGACACAACCTTTTCATTTTCATTTAACCTAAACCACCATCTTTCACTGACCTTAACCAAATAGCTGTTGTTGTCTAAACCACAGGTAGTAATCTGGATCTGAACCCGGTCTCTTGACGTGAACCTGGTCTCTGGTGTGAGATATAGAGGACTACGCTAGTACAGTACAGTACTTGAGTAAATGTATTTAGTTAGTTTCCATCACTGGAGAAAACTGAAACCGACTTCTTTATGTTCCCTGTTAACCTGTATTAAAACAAGAACCAAGTAAAAGGGATCTTCGATTAACACTTGATGACTACAAACATGACAACATGCAAAAGACTGAGGCTTAAGCTAAGAGGTTCCAAACAAAAACATGGACTCTACATATGGAGCAGTGTTGCTCTTGTACTGCAGGAAAGCTGGTTAGTCCTATAGTTGATTACTACTGAGGCTAACACTACTAAACAGTGTTTTAAAATCGCATGTTACATGATCCTTCACGTACACTTGGCACGTGTGTGCCGGTGTAAACAGGAAGCAGATGGTCTACTCTGCAGTTGATTCATTGCAGAAAATACTACGAACGAGGAACAGCAAGGGCAGTTGTAGCATGTAACTGCACAACCAGCTGCTAGCAAAGAAAACAACGTCAGCGAAGCTTGTAATTCGCTATCCAAGTTGCTTTCAGGCTCCAATGCAACTCCGAAGTTTTCAAACTAAAACATGAAAGCAGCATTTGCAAAAGTCTCAATTTTAGCGCTCAAAAACTATGCTAATGTTTGCATCTTAAGTTAGAGCAGAGACCCACACAGCTGATTCCCTCAGAGCATGAAGTCCAGACAAGATGTCAGTATTTTTCACTTTATAACTAATTTTGTCTTGATTATAAAATGATTTTATTGTGATCATCAGAAAACTGTTCTGATAACTTATCAGTTATCAGTCACTTAAATGAGGCTTTCTACTGTCTTATCACTAATCTAGTTTCCTCAAGAAAACAGATTCACTTTCTCCAGATAATGAAACTTTCTTGAGATCGGGCAACAATAAATGAATTTACAGAGTCATCTTTGCTTTTTGTGGATCAGAAACATGTTCACTGACCAGCAGTGACTCATTTCCCGGATCCAGTGTGTGTGGTCCACGTTAAAAGATCATTTATACAAGGTGACAGAAATCATTTAGTCCCAGCAGCAGAGGAAGAGCAGAGGAGCCCACCCTCCGCTCTAAATCGGCCCTGGAGTGTGTGAACACAGTTAATCTGTGCAGAGATGATATGTGACAGGATCTGAAATGATCTGTCACAGATTATGAACGGATTAGTGTGTGTTTCATGTGAAATAGTGAATATTAAAGTAAGAAACACGATGGGCATCAGTGTAATGGAGCCCTGAGCTCTGCGTGAGTAGAATTACACTTCTTTACCTTCTTTCACCGGGAACACACATCAAAGCACATTGTGTGTGTGTGTGTGTGTGTGTGTGTGTGTGTGTGTGTTGGATGGTTATTAGCAAACTATCAGTAACACCTAATTAAATCCAATTAATTTGTGTCTTGTACCTGCTTGTGCATGCATGTGTGTTAATGCATCTGAGTGGTGTTACTTTGTGAGTGTTTGTGTGTGTGTGTGTGTGTGTGTGTGTGTGTGTGTGTGTGTGTGTGTGTGTGTGTGTGTGTGTGTGTGTGTACCGCAGGCAAATGTATGGCAATCAACCTGATAGCAATACCTAAATATTTGAACAGCAGGCTGCTCTGTCTGCTGGTGCGCTGTGTGTTCGGACTGCAGTACGATTAGCTACTGGTTAACTATTCAGTTTATAACACATCATGAATGTTACATGAGGAACAAACACAAAGCACCTAAATACAGCCAGGATTTTATCACAGAAGAAGAGGCAGAATAAATACAAACTGTATGTAAACTGGTGGGGCCGGTGATGGAGGTGGCCTTTCCTCTGGGTTTTCAGGGTTCCAGCCTCAGTGTGGCTAATTATCCAAGAGTAAGACTACAGTTCCCATCATGATCAACAAAAATCTCAAAACCCACAATGAATTTCTCCTACAAGTGTCTATCAAAATCCATTGATTCCCAAAACTTATAATATAATATTGTGACATTTCCTGCCATATGCAATATCTTTTATATACAATTTATATCATATAACACCATATTTGAGCTGCACTGCATCAAGGGGGATATCGCCCAAACCTAATCACCATGAACACACACACACACACACACAGTAGTTTATTTTGACTCAGTCCCACACACACCGTCCTCATCCTGCTGCCACAAATACTCACTCCAGCACCAACCTTGTATTAGTCCACCGCTGAAAACAGTCCCCAGTTTCCTCCTGTCTTGAGTATCGTTTGATAGAAATTACAGTGCACAGCTGTTTGAGCATTTTACTGAGCCTTTCTAAAGCATGAAACTATGTTTTTGTGCCGATCTACATCAACCCTCTCCTTTCAGCTGCTGAATGGTTACCTGTGTGCCTGCTGCCCAGCCACACTGATGTTCTGTATTGTGACTGGGCTGCAGCAGGAGACAGCTCTGCTACTGCAGCTATGGCATCTTCATCACGTCGGATCCTGCTAACAACCCGTGCTACACACTACAGGCTGCTGCTATCCACCTGCTCTGATCTCTACAAGTGTCTGCAGCTCAAAGTAAAGGAAACAATTAACAATATGACATCATTTGTGCTGCAAGTTAACCAACTGTCTATTGGCCAAGACTGCCAACTGTCACAGTCAACAAGTCGAAAAATGTTCAACCATCATCAACTCAGCACGACCAGCGGATGTTTACGGGAGTGGGTGTCTCTGCAGCAGTATGGCCGCCGGTACAGTTTCACTGAAAACACTGGCTGCTGTCGAAAAGTCAAAATGATCTCCTTTCCTAACCACTTTTCCTTGACCTCAATGAAAAACGTCACGAGGTCAGGGAAAGGTGTGAAGGAGAATTCATGAGGACTTAGGAAAAGACAACTGTGGTGCAGAGAGAATCTGACTGCACTTACCCTCGGCTTCTTTTTCTTTTTAAACCAACTTCATTCATAACCTTGTAACACTTGGACAAAAAACACTCCTTAAAGAAAACTCATTAAAAGGCTTGACCTGTTGAGATAACATCACATGAAAGGAATACACATGCAGACAAAACAGAGCCATTAAAAATAATAATTAAATAAAAATAAGGAACTGAACAAGGGATCAGAATAAATTACACTCAGCCATAAGGACATACAATTTCCTGGCATGGGCACTTTTGACCTTTTTATATATTCATTAAGTAGAGAAAATTGTATTTTAGTGTAATACACAATAGGGGGGGATTTAGTGAAATGACATTTATGTTTATTGATTTTGTTATGATGACACTGTTAAGTAGAAATGTTGACTGATTTGACGGAGAATAAATCTATATTTATGGATTTGGAGCTCGGCCAATCACACAAGGATTTCCATAAGTTGTGGATCAAGTGACAAACATTAAACAGCTGCTCTGATGTTTCCACATCTTTGTCAGTCTGCTGTGGTGACACTACAATGGTGCGTCGCTTTAAATGTTGCTGCGGCAAGGAATTGTGGGACGGCGTTTTCTCCTTTCCTTTCATAAAGGAAGGTTCAATGTTTCCTATGCTAAAGGAGATAAGATAGGAAGCACAGAAGCTCTTTTCCTTATCATTTAGAGAATTTGAACAGCTCTTATCATGGCTGCTGCTCAGATACTTCCGGGTCACTTCGCTCAGTGAGGAACCTTCCTAAGTAAAAAAGACTTTTTGGTGGCAGCCAGTGTTTGCAGAAACAGTGAAACGGTGTTGCTGCGCCTGGCACCTTTCAAACAGCACAACTGGGTGGAGCTGCTAAAGACAACAAATCCACTTTTCACACCCGCCTCACATGACTGTCCAGCTGTGTGGAGGTGAGAGAGGAAAGCTCTCTTCTTTGTGCTAACTGTGTCACTTTTCATGTGAACAGATGAACTGAGGCTGAAACATCTGCTGGATACACTATGTCTCTCTGTGAGTCTCTGTGGCTTTCTCGCCTTAAACACTTCTGCCTTTTGCCTCTATGTTTGAAGCACTGACGCATATTGGATTTCTCAGATTACTCTGAACCTCTCTGGTGCTCTGTATCCTTCCTCTCGTAGTGCAGCTGTGTGTTTGTGTCCACAGAAAACCAGCTCTCCACCAGGCCAGAACATGACTAATGTGACTCACACCCTTACTCCTGGTCTTAAAACTTGTCCCTCACTCCTCCTGAAATCGTTCTTGTCACCGTAGCCTGGGTTCTGTCTGCACAATAAAGCAGAGAGAGCATTAACATAAGCAGTGACTGTGGAGCAGTGGGGGGTATGTGTGTTCTCGGTCCACACAGTTAGACCAGTATCAGCTGAGCCCAGAGGGAGAGTGGCAGCCCGGCACTGCACCGCTAACTTCATCCGATTTATGGCTTTAGTCTGCAGCAGGGTAACACTCTGCAGTGAGGAACACAATGCTCCATAACACTATAGCTCCAAGTCATCCATTTAGGGTGTGTGTGTGTGTGTGTGTGTGTGTGTGTGTGTGTGTGTGTGTGTGTGTGTGTGTCTGTGTTTGCTTCTGTGACAGTGAACCTGCTGATACAATGACCACTACAGCTGCTGCATTTATAAACAGTCTCTCTCACACACACACACACACACACACACACACACTCGCAGGATTTCCACAAGCCTGTTTGAGCTGCCATTTCCTACTTTTAAATTCATAATCATCAACCAAGCATAAGTCTCCTATTGACTCCAGAGCAGCAGGCTCACCTCGAACATCCCATTCATGTTATCCATTTGTTTGTTTCACGCACACACACACACACACACACACACACACACACACACACACACACACACACACACACAAAGGGATACACAGAGAAGGGGGGATTGGTGCACTCGAGCTTGGCTCCTCAAACCCAGATTGAGAACATTAGTGTAGCGAGACAGGCCTGGCAGCCGCCAGTGTGGATTGAGGGAATTTCATAAGCTTGGCACAGAACGGCTCAGATCCCCTCCATCACCGTAATCCTGGGCAGTCTCAGCGGTAGATTACCTATTCATCCTGCCTGCAGCCTGATGGGAGATGAGCCTGATGGAGAGAAGGCAGAGGGCAGCGGAGGGAGCTGAGGATGAGCCTGCCGGCCAACTGCTGCAGGACTCCAGTCGTAAAGTTCAAAAGGAAAAAAAAAAAAAAAACCACTACAGAGGAAATGAAGCCAGAAAACATCCACAAGAACAATACACATACACACACACACACACACACACACACACACACACACACACACACACACAAAAACAAACAATAAAAAAGGAGGTTTAGAGAATAAACTTGTGCTATTTAAAGAAAATATCATAATATGAGAATCATGTTTAAAAATATATTTATATATTTAAGTCGGTGTTATGAGAATAAATGTTATAAGAAACTGTTGTTATATTTTGAGAATAAACACAAAATTGCGTGCTTAAATGTTATGATTTTCTTCTCATACTATAAGACTTATCGGCAATATCACAGCTTCATTCTTGTAATATTATGATCATTCACTGTTTTTTTTAATGACAACTTTCTTCTGAAAATATGTCTTGACTTTTCACCTTCCTTTTAATAGAATTACAATTTTATCTCATAAATGTCTGAGTTTTTTGGTCATAAAATTACAAGATCTTGAAACATTAATTTATTCCCTTTCTCTGAAAATATCAGGACTTTATTTTTATATAATTATGTCTGTTTCTATCAATAATATAGTTATCGTGCTATTGTGTCATTTAGATATATCTACTTTCATTATATTTATTTGACAATCGAAATTACAGCTAATTACAACTTTGTCATAAAATTATTTAAAATCTATGAGTTGTTTTTATAATTTTGAGTTCGTTCTAGAAATTTAAAGCGCCTTTTTATTCAAAATATTGTGACTTCATTTACAAAATCTCAAACTTGTGCCCCCGGCAGCAGTGGCTCTTTTGTGTCAATGAACCTGCAGGTGTGAGGCGGTGTGACTGGTTGTGATCGGCTGTGACCACCCGAGCCTCGCCACTCCTGGGCATAAAGTTAGTCTAATCCCTCTGACACAGGCAGAGCACTGGCAGCCCCCAGTGTTTTATTCCTTTCTTTTGCTGCCTCCATCTATCTGAGCGTGGAGACTGGAGAGGACTGGGGGCGGAGGTGGGGGGGTTGGGGGCTGCAGATGGCAGAGAAAGCACAGCCACAGCCGACACAGCAGAAAAGTCCAGCTTCCTCTCCAGCCAGTGGGCATTAATCACACTTAGCCTCGCACCAGCTTGTACCGTCACCAATCAGCCTGTGTGTGAGGCCAGAGCAGCACACTGTAACACACTGCAGGGTGCAAACGCAGGCACAGAGGCCGGGGCGTGGAGGGGGGACCAGATGGGACATTTAGAGAATTACGGCAAACAAGTCTTTACCCACAAGAGTTTACTTATGAGTGTGTGTGTGTGTGTGTGTGTGGGTGTTTTGGAGAGGAGGAGAGTGTTTGACACATTTGACAACCTGCCAACTTCATAACTCTGTTATCTCCAGATGAAACACATGTGACTCAGAATCTGTCATTTCGTACACATTTTTGCACACAGACGCAGAGTGTTTACTTCCAACATGAGCTGTGTTATACCAATAACATTTATTGCTATAATTGATTTACTGTTATCAATTACCCATTTATAATCAACAGGGCATCTTATTCACTCCCATATCCTGCTTTCACCTCGAAACTCAAAATCTGTTTTATTAATCATCTTTTTCACTAAGTGTGTTTTCATTAACACAATAGAAACGGCGGAGGAGGAACTGCTGAGGCCAGAAATAGTTTTCCCAAGTGTAATAGAGAAGATAGAGACAGAAGAACAGAACAGTGCTACATATTGGATTTATGATTATCAGTTTTAATTATTTAAACATCTGAGGAATCATCTTTTTTTTCCCAGCAGTTTGGTTGGTTGTAATAACCACCATACACTTAAACCACAGCAACAACGATGAAGACGGTGGCAGAGGTGCCAATCAGAAGTGTAGCAGCTGAAGTTTTTTTTAAAGTCATGGTCTTATGTGTGAAGTCAGCACTGCTGCTCCACTGTAGCTAATTATAGTTATAGCCAGTCACTACAACCTGTTCAAAATCAAAACACTGACGCAGAGCTTCTCTGTGCTGTGATGCTGACACTGTGTACAGACTATTTTGTTTCCATGCTGTACTGAAAACATACTCCACCTGCTCTGTGTGGCTGTTACAGCGACGTGAAGTGTGCATGTTTCATGTAAACTGACTCTACTGACACTAGACAGGAATAAAGAGAGCTGCAGGACTTTCATTATGTGATGTGAATTTGCTGACATATGATATAAACCATATTTATCTGCAATGCAACAACCATTTCTTACTTCTCTGATACTTCAATGGTTTTGATTGAGGTGAAGATGTGTGTACATGACACATTATTATAGTCATAAATAATAAAAACAACAGAAGTCTCTGGAAAATCAGGGTGTAAAAGATTCATCAGGACTCAACACATCAACAGCTGAGACACTAAGTGATACAAACAGTCAGAGAGTGTTTGTAGTTTTAGTTCCATGTTGACTTCATGTCATCAGTCACATCTGCAACAGAGCTTTAAGCTCTGTGATTGGAAGATTCTTACTGAAATGCTCCATGGGAGTTGTAGTTGATTTCCCTGGCTGAGGTTTTACACATGTACGCACAGATTTTCACAGTAACAGATATTTTCCAACACAACAGCTCATCTTTTGTTCTGATGCTTCAGTCACCTCACACTGTCCTGACTGAACACCACACACACCTGGAGTAACTGCTCCATCGGCTGCTTCATTACAGCTGCTGGTCATTAGGGAAAAAGGAGATATAAAATAAAGTACAAGTACACAAGTAGTAGTAATATTTGCAGCTAAATATATCTTACGTCAACATGTATACATGTACATAGATAGTAGGCTTGGACTGCTATTAGATAATATTGAATATTTTCTGCCATATGCAATATTTTTAATTAGTGCTGCACAATCAATCGAAGTACAATACCCAAATCACAGGGGCTGCAATTTTTGGGATGAAGGTAGAATGTGTCACAACATTGTTGCCCATTGTTAGCACCATAAGTGTTGTGGTGCTACAGAGATGACCCGGCTTACAAATCATATTTTGCAGACATACAAGAACGTGCTTGTTTGGTACAAGCCCCAACAAAAATCATCATCATCTTAAAATCCTGATATGAATTTTTTTTTTGTATATTGTTCAGGCCTATTTTTCAAAAAAATATCAAAGTATCAAAAAGATAAAATATATATTTTCTCTTTCTTTTTCCTTGTTTTTTTGTAGTTTGCAGTCTGCCCTGCTGCTGAGTCTGACCCTCACAGCTTTGCTTACTGTACCTTGTACTTTTGCAGGAGAGTGTTTGACACACTTGACAACCTGCCAACTTCATAACTGTGTTATCTCCAGATGAAACACATGTGACTCAGAATCTGTCATTTCTTACACATTTCTGCACAAAGACGGCGTCCAAGTCACCACTCTGGTCTTGAACATGCTTGTTCGGTACAAGCTCCAACAAAAAACTTCATTATTTTAAAATCACAAGATTTTTTTTGCATATCTTTTGGATCTATTTTTCAAAAAAATATCAAAGTATCAAAAAATAAAATATATATTTTCTCTTTTTAAGCAGCTTGCAGTCTGCCCTGCTGCCCAGTCTGACTCTCACAGCTTTGCTTATTGTACATTGTGCTGTTTAGTGGCAGCATCACTTAAACTGAAACATAAGATACAATGATATAATTATATATGATAAAAGCACCTGAAGCATAAAATACAACAGTGTAATTACTGCAAAAAAAAAAAGAAGGAAAAATCCCTTGATTATTAGCGATGATATTGTATATCGTGATAGATTTTAGCCTAACAAACACCAACGCCTGTTTTTCTGACCCCTCTGAACACAAACAATGCCACTCTTGCATGAGTCCAGCGGTGAAAACAGCCAGCTGGTTGAATCAGGACATTTTCTTCCCTGATGTTACGTCAGGGCTCAGGACACAAGCTGCTGCTGTCACACTGACTGGCTCAGACAGTCAGGACCTGATGACACACGTCTGTGACTGTGTCAGTAATGACACAGCTGAGATCACTGACTCTTCATCATCCACACACACACTTATCATACAAATGTTGTTATTAGTGCCAGAATGAATGTAGTTTTGCTGATATCTGTGAGTGTGTGTGTGTGTGTTTGGTCCTTGGCAAGTGAACTAAGCAGTTAGTTGTGTGCCGGCAGGTACGTGCAGGTCAATGCAGGTCTGTTGTGAAACATGACGCACAACTGTGAGAACCTTGTCTACAACAAAATGTGTTCATTTCTGACTAATTTGCTTTGCCCCACATGTAGAGAGGGACAGTGTTTGTTCAGTTATGACATTTATCCAGTGGAGAACACGAACATCTCTGCCGCGAATCCACCAGTGTCACCGCTCTCTCTTGTTCCCGCCTCCACACGTCCCATTCCGTCCTGCCTCGCTTCACTCCGCTCACTCACCTGGCTGTCCCCGCCCATCTGCACACCTGTTCTCACTCTGCTCGTCACCCCTCCCTGTCTGCCACACCCACCTCACCTGTTTGTCATCGGCACTCACCTGCCTGTTTCACCCGTGTGTTCATGTGCTCACCTGTTTTCCAGGTTACCTGCCTGCGCTGCCTAGAAGTGTGATTCTAACTATTACAGCACTTGACTGCTCCTGCCTGCGGACGTGACAAAAGTCATTGAGACATTTCACTCTGAACCACGAATTTCTAACCTCACACTACAGAAGTATGTATGATTTAACATCTGGGGACCATCAATGTCTGCAATCCATGCAGTATTTATCAAGATGGACCGACTTAAAAAAATCAGAGAAAAAAACCCGAGAAGTCCACCCTTGCAACGCTGCTACAAATGCTACTTTAGGTGCCAAAATAGAAATCTGTTGACCGCACATGCTGCAGCTGCATTCCATACAACCATGACCACCTTTATATTGATCAAAATTTAATCTGGTATTGCAATTCCTACAAGAACATCAGTTATTGCAGTCGGTGATGAATGTAAATTTTGATATGCAAACCATGTTTACAAAAGAGCCTGAATATAATCATGAGAAGTCACGCTCTGTGGATCACGAAAACCTGCAGCAAATTTCACTATAACTCAGCCAGTAGTTTTCCAGATATTTTACTCTGAACCAAAACAGATTGGTGCTCCGTGTGCCGGATGTTTAGTTATTCCTCTGCCTCCTTTAGTCATAATGATACATGTAATTGAAGTAGTTTATTTGCCGTAATGGAGGCGAGGCTCAGTTTATTGGAAGCACTCCTCTGCTTTCCTGCAGTTCCCGAACAGCTGGGAAACCACAGCGGCTCTGTAGACTGCCTGTAACAAGGAGTGTAGCACTAAGCCCCCGGTCGGCATCCATACACGTTCCTGTCACGTACCAGGTTTATACCCAGTTTGTTAAAAAAAAAAAAAGTCAATAAATCTAGCAAACAATGTGCTAAGTTAGCAACACTAAAGACTGTAAACACCCCCTAACAGAACCTGTTGGAGCCAGAAACTCCAACTCAGTGACAAGGCACTCAGCTGACTGGTGGTGGAAATATGATCACTCAGTCAGTCAATCAGGAACATTCAAGGCTGTTGCAGTCCTGTTAAAAAGACCTCCAACAAATGTAAATGGTGTTTTAATGTTTAAACACAGTAAAAGCAGATGTCGCACAGCTTTCTCACACTTTGAAGAGTGTTCAGGAATTCCTCTGTCAGTCTGTAACATCAACTGCGCTGCGACTACAGACTCAGCCTGCGCTCCGGGTTAGTCTGCTACAATCCACTTATTCTGATCACATGCGGTTCACCTGCTGAGATGTCAGGTCTGACTTTAGCGAACGCATCCTGCAGAGATGTCTGGTCTGAGTTCGGTGAACACATATCTCACCACTGCACTGTGTAATCTTGAGTCTGCTGGTGTGTGAGGCGTCGGGACGGCGGCGGACTCCACAAACATGATTACTCTGCTCATGAAGCGGCTGATTCACACACGAGCCTTCAACTTTGATTCTTCTCTCAGATGGCAGAAAGAGGCTACACAACACATCTATACGCTATTTTTCCTCCAGTGCTGTTTGTGTAAATGTGTCAACCCCGTTCTGCTCGTCTGCCTGTCTGCGGGAGACAAAGGCTCATTCCCTTGCTAACACGCTGCGTCTCAGACACACTGCCAGAGCTCAACTGCCTGAATGCAGCCTTACTTCACAGTGTATCAGTGCACACATCAGAATAATTACAGTAATCCCTCTTTGTTTTGAAAATGTTATGTTGTTTCTAGCCTGCTACTTGAACATTAACTATACATGTTAACATGTCCCAGACATAAATCCGTGTTATGCACTGATGTGAACAGGGACCTACCTGCTGATCTGCCCCATCTGAGTCTGATATTTCATGTGCTCATTTGTAAATTTACACCTGAACATAGTGCAAGGGAATTTTCATGTAAAACTGACCATCAGTAATGAAAATGATACAGTCTTTGAATGTACTGTTTACTGCAAATGTGAAATCAATAAAAAAAATTATTTAAAAAAAAAACAAAAAAAACTGACCATGACTGTGATAAGAAGGGTCAGGTGGTCAACAGAGTTACTGGGCTTCATCTTTTGGACACTGTGATCAAACTATCAACCTGGCCAGCAATTCTCAAAATATCCTTTATAATGATTTTCTTATTAATATATACTGTTTATAATTTATACAGTTGCCATTCTAATTATTATTCTTTTATTATTCTTGCAGTGGTTCTCAATTTCATTTCACATCAAGGACCTAAATTGACACAAATTAGACCACAGACCCCCATTTGCTAAGATTTTATCCCAGGCTCCTGCATTTGAAGAGATTTTAGCTGTTAGATGTTTTATTACAGCAAGTGTTTCAAACCCATGACCAGAGTGGTCATACATTCTGTCATTGTGTTACCGCTGGATAGAATTATAGTGAAAATAAATTAGTTCCCTTTCTACCACTGCTTTATTGCACATTGGGCTTTTAAATCACCGTGAACAATAAACCACCTTTCATCTCACAGCTCACACTGAATAACCATGTTACTAATAAAACCTTGGAGCCTTGAAATCTTGAATTTGTAAGTGGGACGACAGCATTCTTTTACTGATATCACCAGCTCAGCTGCATTCAGCTGGAGCACACCTGCTGGAAGACTCAATTCAAAGGTCCAATTATCTGATCTATGACTTTTACAATACAACCCTAAAATAGCATATTCTGCATCTATTCATCTTCATTTATGTTTTCTATATCCTTTATTTATAAGTCCAGCAAAATCTGTAAATATATGGATCTAGAGGCAGCGCTGTTAATCAACAATTAAAACATGAATTTTAACTTATACCTACAGACAACCAGTCTGACAGCAACAAATCTTAGATTTCAGCTCAGAGATCTTTCAGTAGGGATTAAATCTATTGCTTAAAATGGCACAAAGACGTCAGTGTTACTGCTAAATTGCCACAGGCCTGTGAGAAAGCAGGTCCTCACATCTCTGAAAACATTAGAGCAAGTTCGCAGTAGGTGTTATTGTGATAATCAACCACATATTCATCTTCTTGCTGTGTTGTGGCTTGGCTTACATCCTCTGCTATCGATGCTGGTTGATGGTGAAATGCATGCTGGGATACAGGAACTGGTCACTGCCAGAGCTGACACAAATCAGTTCCCAAAGCGTCCCTGATAAAATGGGACAGAACAAGAACACTTGCAGGCATCTGAACCGACTGTGAGTAGATGCCGTAACTTCGGCTGCGTCCGTGGCGAGCAGAGACGTGAGCGCGGGGTGAGAAAGTCCTGCAGGAAACAGTAAAGTGTCGAGCACAGACACGGCATGACCAGACTTGCTGTGCAGATTTGACACATTCTGCAACACCAGTCGGGCACAAGTGTATCTTTGGCTGGTGCTGAGATTCAGACCGTTTGATGATGCATTCAAATCACATTCCCCAACCCGATTGGTTGCTATGCCAACGCCTCTGACAACCAGGGAGCTAATTGGTGATCAGCGCTGCTTTCTCTCATTTTTACACTCTCATGTATGCTGTGTTGTCTGCCACTCCAGGGAAAAGGATTTTTTAATCATTCATGCATCAGTTAATCCAGGAACAGCTTTTAGAACAGTCTGTAAGATGAATAACAGCACCTGAACCACTCAACCTCACACACTCTCAGGCACATTATTATTACATTAGGCAGTGAGTTACCCCCCCAACAGGACAGTCCATGTGTGTATTCTGCTCCTGGGTCCAGAGATGTGTTGGGAGCACTGGATAACATGTTAGAGGATGTTTGAGAGCAAAAGTTTGCTGGGGACAAAGAGTCTGCATCTAGCCTGCCAAGGATAAAGGCTGCAGCCACACATACATTCAGTGTCTGTTCATATGAGAGAGAGAGTGTGTGTGTGTGTGTGTGTGTGTGTGTGTGTGGACGGCAAGCACAACTACTGTGTCCTGACCTGAATGGACAGCACAACAGAGTGAAAATGAGGCTGCTGCATTGAAACAGCAAGGGGGCAAAGCAGGACAGATTTCCAGATGAAAACAAAGAGGGGGGGGGGGGGGGGGGGGGGGTGAGGATCCTACTCAGGAAACAGATGAGAGTGTTTCCTGTGGCCCTGAGGACCTCACTTCCTGAGGTCACATCTTAAACACACACAACACACAACTAGATGGGGACAGCTGTGTAGATGAACTGTTCGTTGGGGATGATGATGACTACTTGAAGATGATACACAACATTACAAAATCTTCAGCTCCACCAGTGTGGTGTCAGGAACTCTTACACTGCTCCTTCAGTCAGGTGCACCACCAGGCTCAATGTTTGGGCCACTGTTGATCTTCATTTACATGGTCTTACTGCTCTAATAGTTTATTTTCAGACCACAAGTATTTTCTATTCTGACAAGACTTTAAATACAGTCTTGAATAATCAATAACAAATAAATAAATATTTATATTTATATATATATATTTAGTCCTACATCAGAAAACAAAGAGCCACCTTAACACCATTCCTTGGAGTAATTATAGATAATAAGTTGAACTGGAAATCACAAGTTAATATGATTTCCCTTAAAATAATAATAAGAAAACATAGATACATGCTTCATGTCAGCACTGCATTATGCTTATATTACTCATTCACCTTTATATTAATTAGTGTGATACAACTTACAACAGGGACCACAAAGGGCTGCCATTCTCAGTGCTGCCAAAATTAATAAAATTCAGGTTGATCGGTTTAATTATCTTTATGTTTCTATTCTTTCTATATTTAATGATTATATCAGTATAGGAACAGTTATCAGGCTTGACTTCAAGTGCCCAATTTAGAAACAAGCAGGATGAGAAAAACAGTGATGAAACGATTAATCAGTTAATCAGCTGGTCAACTGTCAGTGAAGTATTTTAAAATCTGTCTTTTGTGAATTGTCCAATTTCACAGATTTTTGTCCAAAAATCACTGTCCTCCCTTGTTTTATCTTTGTTCAAACACTGAACTACTGTTTCTTTAGTATTAACACTAAGGGAATCCATTCCTGTAATGATACATTGCCACGTTTCACAGTTTGCAACAAAAAAGTTAAAAGTAAACAACAGCACTGAGAGAACAGGCTGACACCTCTGTGGGACACTCGCTCTAACACTTATTAGCCTGCAACAAAACAGCGTCTTTCAGTTTTGGGTGGAGGACATCAAGCTGCACCAGAGTGAGAGCTGGGGCCCTGAGATTCTGCACAGACCCCCTCTCCTCCCCGTCTGCGGTGATTCAAAATCCATTTCCCACATAAAGTTCTTATCAGCCAACGGAGAGAAAAACCTCAGGAAATCCTGAGGAAAAAAAAAAAAGTCCATCAGAATTTCAATCTTTCAGCTTTCTATTGGCTTCATCTTCTGTTTACAGCCCTGCACTCGTCCACCGCTGGGCTCTCGTTCTCCCTTGTGTCTGTCTTTGTGTTGACCTCCAGACTGGGGGCCACTCACACATACACAAAACACATGTAAGGATCATTCAAGGTGGTGCAGGCAGAGACACAAACACACGCCCGACACTTGAGACAATAGAGAATCCAGGGAGACGTCACTCAAAGCCATCTTTGTCTATCACCACTGATGTCGCTCCAGCTGGGATTATTCATCTCTGTCTGCTGCGGCTCTGTTTAATAAGAGACAACAAGATTAAATGAATCAGCTGACTTTAATATTTCCATTTGCTTCATAGCAGCACCGAGGTCCAGTCGTCTGTCGTGATGTTTTCCCGTCGATCAAGAAGGATGAAAGATTTCAAACACGAGCTTTTACAGAAAGAGGGATAATACTGAAGAGAGACTGCACTCAGTCCTTGGTTGATTAGTTTATAGCATATGTGATTGATAAATGACTGAAGTGATAAATTCCATCCATCCATTAGTTATACCACTTATCCTTGAGGGTTGCAGGGGGGAGGGAGCCAATCCCAGCTGACATTGGGCGAGAGGCGGGGTACAGTCTGGACAGGAACAGTCCATCACAGGGCTGACAGACAAAGAGCCCCTCACACCTACAGGTAATTCAGAGTCACCAGTTAACCTGGGGGAGGAAACCAGAGCACCTGGAGGAAACCCACACAGGTACTCCAGCCCAACTAACAGTGGCGACAGTGCTAACGGCTGCACCACCGTACCACCGACATACACTGAGTATCATCACTGTTGTCAGCTTTCTGTTGTTCAACCCATTAAGACCAGATGCGGTCTGTGCTTCTCCCTTTTAGACCATACACACGTAGTATATGATGACCTTGTATATGATTACAGGACATGTGACTGATGAAATGCATTGTGATTCACTGAAATTTGTGATTTTTGTCATTTCGACCTGATCGATGACCTTAACAACTGATTGATAATGAAAGTTATTGCCATTTCAATTGATCGACTAATTGAAAAAAGATTTCTTATAAAAAAAAAATCAGCAGCAGCATGTATTTCCAGAAACAGTGTTCCAGCCAGATATCAGACACAGTAAATCACAGACTTTGCTGCTGGCACGCTTCATTAGAACTACTCTCACCATCCCTACCCAGAGTGACGGAGACAGACGTGCCCCCCAACACCAGACCTAAATTAGTAAGAACCCAGTATTTGTAAGGTTGGTTCTTTTATCGGTGCTTGATGATAAGAAGGGAAAATAAAGTTTGTGGTGTAATTCTTGGTCGTCACTGCAGCTGTGGTAGGACTGAGCTTCTACATATACTCTCAGCCCATACAGAAATGTAATATACGATATATATGTCCCTATATCAAGGGTGATGTTGTCATATGTGTCACTTATATAATTATCATATATATATATATATATATATATATATATATATATATATATATATATATATATATATATATATATACACACATCCTCTGGATATATGAAAATATAAGTTGAAAACATATGAAATAGTAAAATTTGTATATGTACATGTATTAAAAAATATCTATACAATGAATTTTAAATGTTATAACATGTTGCAACAATGTATGTACAAGTTTATTAAAACAACATACATATAAAAATTCTACATGTTTATATATGTTTTTCTTACATCTTATTAATTTTAAACATCATCTCAGACTTTTGGACTGCATATAATATCTATCAGTATTAACATGCTTTGGGATGGATATATATTTATGTAACATGTCTATATAAGCTACATACATGTTTGTATGGGGTACACATATATATCAATGTATAAAACTGTTCCAATTTTTAGTGGGTTTCATATATAATTTTTTACATGTGTGCTTTCCTTTTACATGTACATATATGTCATATATAGAAATTCAGTACACATATATATATTTGCACATGGGAAAATGACACTGGGCCAAATGTAGCTCAGTGCATTTTACTTAAGACAAGCTGTACTTTCGTTACTGCACTAAATGCAATAAAACCTTCATAAGTAATTTATCAAACTTGTCTTCAACCAACACAAGCCTGCAGAAAAGTGATATTTTAAACAGCTTTGCCCACAGTCTCACCTCCTCCACCTGCTCTGAATTTATTGGTTTTCCTGCACAGTAATAAAAAATAAAAGTGTATCAATAAAGTACTGGAACTATAAGGTGTAATAATAAGAGTAGTATTGATAAAATCCTAACAACAACCATCTCTACACAGAAGAAAGAGATGTTGCTGTTAAATTTTTTAAATGCAATTTTCCAATGCTGCCAGGACCACAAACTAAATGCGATCTATTAAAACCAGAGCTACTGGACTGGACGAGACACATTTTCCACATTATTGTACTTTCACACATTCAAATCAACAGCAAGAGATTTATAGGAACATAAGAAAACAAGATACTGAGCCTACACCTTAGTCGTGAGGTGTGTGGGAGCAGAATCTCATCTGGAGACTTTCTCTTGAATAAAAACACCATGTCACAGTCTGACCCTCTGCATCAGTGAGAGGCTGAGGGGTCAGGACGACCTGCGTGCAGCTTTCTTATCGCTCCACCTGGAATTATATTGTCATGCTGCAGTAAAAGGTTGGGGGAGGATGACATGTGTGAGTGTATGGGAAAAAGACTGAAGATATAAGGTAATAAATGACAGAGAAAAACAAAGAAAAAGGTTCTGCTGCTCAGGATCATTGTATACTATTTACTCTCTCATTAATAACTGATTTTCCATGTTAGAATTTGGTAGATTAAAAAAAAAAAAAAAAAAAAAAGGAACTCTCAAAATAAAATCAGTTTCTTAAAGAAATCCTTAATGTTGCTAAAATCAGGTGTATTTACTCTGTGAAAACAAATTTTACCCTGCAAGAGAAAAAGACATTCATCTCATCATGCAGTAGCTCATCGTTCGCAACACTTAACTTTCACAATATGACATAGCAACTCTGAAATCTTTAGATCCTGGTGCAGTGTCGAGTGCTGCTGCAGGCCGCGCTCTCAGCATTTTAACTGAGTGGTCTGTGTGATTGTGAGTCAGGTGAGGCGGCGTACCCCCGGGCTCGCGCTCAGCAGGAAACCAGAGGCACTTAAAAGCTTCGTCCTTAATCCACACGTCTACAGAGGCAGCCGGCGATAAGACACCCACAACATGCAACCAGAGGCGGAGTGCTACTTGTTTAGTACTGGAGTGCACTGTTAAGTTGTGGCTCATTTCAGAGGTTATGTAACTAAGTTTACACAAGAGTATGACACAGACCTAGTTACCCTTCCACATATACAGAAGACAACAACAACAATTTCATTCACTGTGCCACCAGCAGCTAAGCAAGTTCTAAGGTGCTTCTTGTGTGTTATTCAATGCATTGAGTTGATGTTGAGTCAATCAATACACCATTCCACTGGTTTTTACTGGCTCTCTTGTACAACCCACACTTCAGTGATGATTGGAACTTAAAGCAGTTAAAAAATGTATAAGAATATTCACAGTTAACATAATCCAATATAAATTCAGTTTCCTCACTTGGAGAAAAAAGTGGTGGAGCGTACAAACTGCACCCTGAGACTGCTTCTCTTTCTCAAACGAGTCATACAAAGCTTCTAATTAACATTCAGTTGAACTTTGACTACTTGACTCATAACAGACGATTCAAACTTACTTCACAGGTACAAATTAAAATATCTCATGTGACAGGGAAGTAGGACTGGGTGGTGTTTGAAATTCATAAGACTGGTACCAAAGACCTGTTTCTATACCTACTCTGAGGAGTAAACAAGCAAAAGCATTTCTACAAAAGCAAGTTCTCACATCAGAAGTGCTGTCTAAAGCAGTGGTTTCCAACTTCAGGGTCAGGAATCTTCAAGGGGTCATGATAAAAATTTGAGGGGTCACCAGATATTTTTCGCTACACAAAAAAATGCCAAAAGGTCGGAGCCACTAGTCTGAAGACAAGCAGCCATATAAAAACCTTGCCCAGATAAAACACAGCTACAGACATGTCAGTCTGTAATGACCTTAGGTATTTCAAACTGTCATAAGAGAGACAGAGAGACAGTGAGACAAGGTCCTACTGCTATGTCAGCACTTAAGAGGCCAGAGAAGTGATTGTTGATCTCAGGGTGACTCGATCAAACTCAGTTTTAAGTTTTCTCTCCTAAGAGCCACATCTCATTGTGTTTCTCCGTGGCTGAGCAGCGGACACAGGCTCAATTCAATCAATCCAGCTGGCCAAGGTTCCTCCTCACTCCAGCAGCCTGAAGTAGCTGTAAAATCGTCTTGTAGACCATCAATAAACGCTCCTTAGAGAATAAATGCTTCATTACTTTTAAAGCTACTGTGCGTGTTTCTGAGGCTGATGGTGAGTGAGTGGTGCAGTAGGCTTGTGTGTAAAACCACATAAGCGATAAGGCTGAGTTTTCTCAAACCCTTCCAAGATTTTCTTTTGCAGCAGTGAAGGAACAAACTGTTGGTTTAATTATTCTGACACCAGAGGCCTGCCAAACTGGCATAATTAAACTTTCATGAAGAAATATAGAAAAACATTCTTACTATTTTTACCATTTTTGTGTATGTCATTAAGAAACTTGTAAATGTGACATAGATGCTTCTGCATGTCATTTTAACCCTACTCCACAACTCAGTAACTAACTGGCTGACACTGGGAGTACATCATTCTGAAGTCGAAACTGATGGGATATCAGAAAGAAAAGGCCATGGAGGGATGGTTTCAATAGCTGGTTCCATCCTGGATATGTGTGCCATTGTCCCCATTTGTATAATTCATTGTGTTGAGACCACAAAGACAGACAAAAGATGAAGTTCTAAGGGAAAGATCAGGGAGGGAGCAGCCTTCAATTGTGGCCAGGACCAGTTATGCTGCTGCTCTGAGACTGTAACAGCAACAACGCACAATGGTATACCACGCACACATTACAAATAGTCTAATACAAAGCTATTCTTCCGGAAGTCTCAACAGTATTTAAGTATGCACGTTGCAATATGCAGGCATTTTGCGGACCCATAGCAAAATGTAACTTCTGGCCCAACATATGCCTGGGTCCTCGGCCCACGTCTGGCTCATATACTTCCACATCTGGGCTGGTTCTGGCTTTTATCCTCCAGTGTTGGCTGACGGCAAGATAGATTTTCTGTGTGTGCACCAGAATTGGTCCAGTTGAGGAAGTAGCATCTGACAGTCATGCTGTATGTGGGCCGGACTTGGGCCGAGGAACCAGATGTATATTGTGCACAAGTGTGTGGCACAAGTATTCACCAGAATAGCTCTGCTATCTGACACACCTGTTATTGAGTGTGGCCAACACTGGCCTGAGCCCTTAAAACCAGTTTTGGTTGAAGGGCTACAGATGCACAAGTGGTTATATAGAAATAAAATTCAATATTAACTCTAATAAAGTCCATTCAGCTCTATTTATAGGAGCTATATTCTGTTTGTATCTGGTTTCACTTGGGAAAGAATGCAACAAATGCATAACACAACAGAGGCATCTAATTTAGGGTGCAGTGACTTCAGGGTTGCACTGGGTCTAACCACCTTGGAATAATGCGTGAACACAACCAAGTCAAACAGTGTTTCTCCTGTTCTTCCTATCCTACTGACAGTGTGTGAAATCAGCATAAATCTCTCCTTAAATTTCTCCTAATAACTTTCCACCCTTGTTGGGGTTTGCAGTTTGCTATCGACCTTGCTTCACAGTTGCATTCATTTCAGGGAGCTATGGGGGCTGCAAAAATTTCTCTACCGTGTGATTTAGGCTCCGGGTCCTAAATGGTCGTGGCTGGTGGTATTTTTGCCCTGATTCCAAGTCTACTGTCATTCACTGAGCAGTCAGATCCCTCAGGGTATCGGTGGCCTAAATACACGTATCCGGGCGCCTCCAACCAACTGAGCTGGAATAAGGGGAAAGTCATTTCCAGAGAGTGCTGGGTTAAATGGGGTCAGCGGTGTCTTTGGGGGTGCATGACTCTCTCTGCAGTGAGAGCGGCCGAGCACGATCCCATTTCAAGGTCAGAAGTTTTGATTGGATGTCAGACTGTCAGCAGAGACAGAGAGAGGCATCCACTCAGTCTCAGTCACACAGTCACCCACACATGGAATAAAGAGCGGGTTGCAAAACTACTCCCTGACATTTTCAGAACTTTCATTTTGTAATGAGAAAAAAAGCAATACCCACTTTTCCAAAACAAGAAGGCACTCAAGAGAGCACAAGCTCCGCCAACGCTCAACAATTCTCCTATTTACTGTTCAATCTGAACACGTCATTTCTATGGCTTCAATTTGAAGTTGAATTGATTTCTTGACTCTGCAAACATCCCCTTAGGAATTAGAATCAAGCCTCCATCTCCATTAGTTTCACACTTATGGCTCTGATCAATAATTGTTTAATGGTGGAGCTCCTAGATCTGGATCACCACCAAAATCTAATTGACTTTTCTTTGGCTGGAGGCCAATCAGTCCAGCAAATTTATCGGTAATGCACTTTTTTAAATACCCTGCTGTCAGACACACAGACAAACTAATTATTAGATATTAAACTATATCTTCTTTTGTGGAAGTAGCAGCTGTGGAAATTCAAGAAAAAAAATGTCAGGTTGTTAAAACAAGATGCCTACTTGCTTGAATAAATAAAATACTTCATTCATTGCAAAGGGAAAATACATTTAAGTTGACATCTCTTAGCCTGACACTCAAAATTAGGATTATTAGCTTTAATTAAAAATATTCCATTAAAAGTATAAGTTATAAAGTTCAATGTACTTTAAGTACCAAAGAATCTCAGACACATAATGTTGGGTTAATATTACTGGTGTATTTATGTAAAGACAGAATTTTAAAGACCCCCCCCCCCCCCCCCCCCCCCCCCCCCCCATATGAAAATCAAGTTTTTAACCTTGTTAACATGTCCATATGTTGATTTTTATATAACAGAAAAATATATCATATAATAGAAAACCTATTTTTATATAATCGAAAACCTCTTCATGTGTCACAAAGATAAGGAACCAATCCCGTCACCTTGCAGGGACAGGGGACGGACAAAATAAACCTGAGTTTTCATTAGAAAAACCCACGAACACTGTGTCAGCCACTGCCAGTTACAAGCTAACAAACAACACAGATGAATAACTATGCTAACCATTCTTCTAGTCGTCTCACTCCTCAACAAACTCCTGAGTCTGAGTCTAACTGAGGCTTAAACATGTGGCTGAGTCTCTCTCATGTTTCCTCCATTAACCACATAAAGGACACTTATCCTCAAACCACTGTTGTAGCTCCAAATGTGAAGGGCAACACACCCCTGCAGCATCTACTGCACGTCCAAACACCCAGGACACATCGTTCTATATGTTTGATCACACATATAGTTGTAAGCAAACATTAGGTTGGGTAAATCATACAGTTTATTGATTCGGAAGTGGAATGCAGTAAATACGACCCATGCAGCAAACAGACATGAGAAAAGAGTCTTTCTTTGATGAACTTAAAAAATAGAAAAGTAGAATCACTGCCTCACAGTTCTCTGCCTCCATCAACCAGTCCAGTTGCAATTAAATAATCTGTGACCTTGATCTTTGACCTTTCTAATAATAAATAGATAAGTTATTTTCATAATTTTTGTTCTCATGGTGAATTTTATTGTCTACACTGTGAATGTGCCTCTACTCAGTGAGGAAGTAAAAGCAGCATTTTACAGATGAGTTTCCTGGTTCGTCAGATGACTCAGAGAAGCTTTGTGATGCTGTTGCCCTGAATGCAGAATCTGAACACATTCACTATGACTCCAAGAGATGTAATTATCTTAAAGGTTGTTTTGAATCCCAGATAAAAATGCACAATTTTGCCCATGGCTCTCTGGTCTATAGGGAAGGTGTGTTTGAGACAAAAAAAATTTAATTTTTATTTTCCATTTGGCTGTCTCTCCATTCAACATCAATATTCCAGTTAAGAAAAAAACAAACAAAACATAAAGTAACATCCAGACGCAGAGTTAGGAGCCCCAACTGACCTCAACTCCGCATCCTGCTCACAGTTAATGATAGCAGATGGTTGAACCTCTGCAGAGGTGACAGTGTTGGTCTTCAGGGCCACTGAGTGATTTCATGGTTCATATATTTCCAGTGTCAAACCTATGGCTGTACACTGTCTGAGTGTTTCACTGTGCTGTGCAGACAATAACACTCACTATTGTGCATAGTCTACCAATGCTGGGATCCACACCACTGCACTATTGCTTAAACCTTCAGCACCTCTACATATACATATATATCATCGCCCCATCACTGTTGTTAGACATGACGTTTACAGACTACATTAAGAGAGTAATGATCCGTCCACTGTATTACTCTTGACAGCAGTAGTTTGAAGATGTTTCCACTGGTTTCTGAAGGATCTCCTCCATTCAGACTCTATTGATGTGCACATTCTGTCATTATGCTACCATGGTTTGATGCGCCTGTCTTTATGCTGATGGCTGTGAGTGTGTTGTACAGTGTGTGATGTGGTGCCAAGCATTCTGACTGGTGTATTCATGCCTACTCTGGCTCTTGTGTTTTTATTTCTAAGCCATTATGTATCAGTTTTTATGTGATTATAGCACCTACATGGCTTTACTGAAAAGAAACAATGGTTTGTTCTGGCCATTGGTTCCATCAGTGTGCTGCTCCAATGGGATAAGAAAAACAAGATGATCAGACAGGTTGTAATCAAGAAACCAGCTGAGCCTGATTATCAAACTATCTGTTTGGTGAGTATGGTGAGTTAAAGCTGAACCAGGATCAGTGGCGGACAACAGTCTGGGCCATAATTTGTTTTCTCTCTCACATAGCTTTGGCCAATCTGGAGGTGTGTTTACAACCTGTCTGATCATCTGATGGCTCATCCTTCATCCCCTGCTGGACCATTTTCAGTGTGTGTTTTCAAAGACCTGAAGCCAACACAACCTAAATGACACCAAAATTGTAACAAAGTGTTTCTAAAAAGCATTGGGGCTGCTGACTGTTCAGCATTACATGTCAGGATATTATAGTCCATCTCAACACACTCAGTGTCCTGCTCTGTCACTGCTGCAGTGGCTTGTATTCCCCCACAGAGACGACTCCAGCTTCTGATAATCTGATCTCAGTCAGACCACAGTGTCTACAACCCTCGCGTCAATGATCCTGTGAATGGAATATGGAGCATATGTTTCAGTCTGGGAAAGACGCCAACACACAACCACAACCATAAGCCGTCAGGGGTCACACGCGGTGAATTAATTCGCTTACTCCTGATGCAGTGTCGGAGCAGATATTTGTGGGGGCAGAATCAAGTTCAGGCTAGAATCAGGTTCAGGTTAGGGTAAAGACTAGGGAATGCATTTTGTCAATGAGTGTCCTCACAAAGATAGAAATATGTACGTATGTATGTGAGTGTGAGAGTGTGTGTGTGTATTTAGATTGTGCAGGAAACTGGTCTTGAGTAGTTCTGCCCCACCCAGCCAACAACCCACTTAGGAACTCTCTGTCCCAAACAAAAAAAAAAAAAAAACTACATACTCCACTCATGATACTGCAGAGCTGGTAACAACTGGAACACACACACACACACACACACACACAGAGTCAGTGCTGGTTGTTAAGATGGAAACGTGTGCAGAGTGTGTGACTGAGTGACATGTCCTCTCCACCTCTGTCTTCTCCCTGTCTCTCCCTTTGTTAGATTGACAAACCCACATACGACATTACAACATGTTACACATGTTCACCTATAAATCAAAACACAAACTGAAACTGATTTCTTCCCAAAAGCATGAAAAAGACACAGTTTTTCTTCAGTGCTGTGTAATGCCTGCAGCTCTTCCTGTCTACAGAGACTCTGTAGACTACAGAGACGCTCAAACTGCCACTGTGAAAGTGAAAAAGTCAGAAGGTACACCCCCCTCCGATCATTAATGGGAATTATGCCCTCACACATTTGAACAGCAGTACATCAATGGCAAAACGACTGAAAACAGAGCGCTAATAAAGCCACACAGGGACAGATCTGTACAAAACCAGTTTGCAGTGAACAGCCCAGATGGAGCAGCCTCATAATGCCGGTCATTAAATCCTGTTTCTCTCCTGACCTGGATTGAATCAGTAGCTGATTTCATTTCAATTAGACTTATCTACTTCACTCAGAAACTGACACAAAACTCTGTTTCTGGTGTTCAAACTGGACAAACAAACAAATTCAACTGGGAAACTGTTTACAGAGAATGTGTGTATTAGAATCTAAACACCTTGTCATACTGATGTGAAAGCCATGTGAATCCAATATAACCATAAAGCAGTCCTGCTCACTCACTCACCACATGACCTACAGTGACCTAACGTGACCTGAACATGGATTGCTGGATAGTTGGGACAGCAGCCTTGGCAGACACAGCTTCTCACAGTGTGCAAGTCACTGTCTAACAAAACCAGTTTCTGATTAAATCTGAGACAGGACGATGGCTGTGCAGTTAAACAATCCTGCTTCATATTAGATTTGCAACATCCACTGAGTGGCGAGTCAGTGTCTATGATAAGGCCTCAGGTTCTCAGTGGATAAAAGCTATGTATAAACATGCACTTGACTTGTGTCTTCATTGGCTCGTGGACGTGTCCCTGAATGCTGCTGGGATCACTCATCAGTTGTACATCACCTGCAGAGCACATAGCTTTGTGTGGCTCCTTGTTTTGGTTTCAAGCCCTCGACTGCACTCTTTTAGTTGAGTCTCACAGCTCTCATAAACCCACTGGACACTGACTTTGCTGAGTGCTCTACCTGTAGTCCTTTAACACTGTAGGACTCAAATAAACAGGATCAAAACTGATGCACTATAACCAGAGATGTTGTCTTTTTTATCCCACACATTCTCTTCATAGGCTCAGCAGGAGCCCCTAGACTTAAGCAGAGACCAGGAGTGGGCTGCAGAGGTCTGGTAAGTTTACTTCTTTCTAACTCCACTGCCCCTGAGCTGACGCTGACTCAAGTGACATCACGTGAGGTCATTTATCAGGTGTTTACACAGCTCCCTCTGGAGAAATGTGCAGTCATGCTCACTCACACACACTGCTTCACACACACACTTTATCTGGTATCTTATCTGTTGATTTTTCAGAATATTTACCACATCGAGATAAGGCTGGGTGATAAGGCTCACAGATAATATTGTGATATTCTTAAGCTATAATCACGATACACAATATATATCCTGATATTTTGAGATCTCCTCCAAAGCACTTTATAAATGAGCGATTTAACCCTTTGATGCATAAAATCACAGCAGTATGATGGATCCAGTCCCTGCAACAATATCTGCATTCTTGTTTACTGTTTATTCTGTTTATATCAGAGCTATGTGAAAAAGGGAAATCACAACCAAGTTTAAGTTGACCCTTAACAAAAAAAAAAAACCAAACAAAAAAATGCATTTAACAAAACACTGAACCCAGTGCTGTTTCTTTTCTGAACCAATTCATCCACCTCCATCTTTAATCACCGTTTCTGAACACGTATAAACTCGCTTCACTACTTTCGCTCTCTCCATTTCTCTCCGCTCCAGATACAAAAACACACACGCCTCACCTAGGTCACTCTCTCTCACACACACGTGCACCCAGGAGAGTTTTCATGGAGGGCGGGGGAGTGTGCTGTGTGTGCGAGGCAGACAGTCACAGGGGAGAAACGCCTATGCAAATTTCATGCTGGCAGCTTAACAATTAAGTGACGATATAGTTATTCACATCTGATATATATGTGATATATCACCCACCCCTACATCAAGATATAAGTTAATGTAATATATATACTGTAACAGAAGATTTTGCATCATCATCATCATTATCATCATAAATCTGTGCACTGTTTTTTGCACAGAGTGAGATACAGTTTGCAGAAGTTTTTTTTTCTTCTGGTTCATTGTGATTTTCAGCTGTGGGCTGTGTTTACTTGTTAGACATGGTACAGTCTTATTATCCCTGGCTGCCAGTTTTTTTACACAACTTTATTACACTTCACAACTGAGACTTTATCTTGCACTCAATACAAAAGAAAACAATGTTTTTGCTCACATTTCTCTCACACTCACACATGCGCACACAAACCAACACACTTCCACGCACTCACACACTGAGGTGAATGATGCTTCCTCGGAGTTTTATTGTCTGGCTGAGCATCACTGAATTTTACACAGTGAGTCAGAATCAGCTGCACATGCACGAAGTGGTGTTTTCTGGTGGGTGAGGAGCAGCTACATTCATGTTACTCTAACTGTTTATTTTGTGGCATTCCCACAGCACTGAGCGGCTGCCAAGTTAAACCAAAGACACACACACACACACACACACACACACACAGGGGAGAGAGAGAGAGAGAGAATGAGAGAGAGCGAGAGAGAGAGATAGAGAGAGAGAGAGAGAGAGACACATGTACAAGAACAGAAGAGCGAAGAGAGAAACAGGTAGAGGCAGCCCTGGTGGCCTGACATGACTACCCCTCCTCTCTGCTCAGTGTCAGTTCCAGGTTACACTCTCTGATTCTCTTTCATTACGCTCCCCCTTCCTTTCCTCTTCATTTTTTATTCATCCGTCTGTGTGGTAGCAGAGAAGTGGAGTATCATGAGGCTCCGCAGCTCAGCGAGCCTTTAAGAACCTCTCCCCCTCTTTCATCTCCACATGCTTCAGGCTAAATGACAGCCCCACAAACCAGGCCCTGTTTGTTGATTGTCCCACTACAGAGGTCAAAGGTCAGCTGCATGTCAGAGTCAGTTAAGTCAGACTCCAAGCCAGCCAGGGTGAACTTTTGACCTCTTCTCCTCTCATTCCCTTCACTGAGGAATATTCAAACGCCCTTGTTTCCATCTGTGCGTTGTCAAAGAGGAAGTTCTTGCAGCCTTGTGAATCACTTTCTAAACTTCCTGAAGTTTCCAGACGTGTTTAAGATGCTTTGTCTGAGGTAAAACACTAAGATTTCCTTTTCAACACATGTTAAAGCAAAAATCCAGCTGCAGTGCAGTGCAGAAAAGGTCTGCTTTAATTAAAACACAAGAGCCTCTCTCTGAAGCTGACACTTAACAATGAGGGAGAAATCCAGTGGACAAAAGAATACAGACACCCACATCTCCACTACCAGTGGAGAACAGAGACTACAACACAATGCGGCAAAATGGTTTAATAACGTCTGACTGATGGACATGACCAGAAAACTCAAAGCCTTTCTGTTTCTACGCTACAACTTCAGCCAGTACACCACAACACAAAACCCAAAGATGACTGCAGAGAGTCCAGTCATATGGGTTGGATGATTCTCATGTTTGCTCGACAGCACAAGACAGAGTTACCTGACTAACAATTCTGTGCACTGACACTATAACACTATCTCCACTAAATTCAGGTTTAGTCACATTGAAGGACAGATGTTGGCAGATGGGAGGCATCCCTATTCACTTCTGTATGATGAAGGACCATTATGGCTTCCAGGAAACTGAAAAAATGTTTTGGATGTGAATGCTATTTACAAGTCAGAAACTCATTATTACAATACCTCTGATAGGTCATGAATGCAGCATTTGTCTAAGGGTAGCCAAAATGCCAACAGGGCAATGTAAGAAATGAGGTACTGTAGTATGACTTCATGAAGCTATTCAACCATCCAACAAACACAAAGCAAACTGTCACCTGAAGACCCTGCTGCCCCAGAGAGGCAGCAGGGTTCCACCCCACAGCAACACAAGTGTTAACCAGATATCCAGACTGTATGATATGAGCCCCGATAATGTCACAGCCTGACAGATGTGGAGCGTAATGTGAATGTAAGGATGAGGTGTAACAACTGCTGAAGAAGAGCTGGTCTGTGGTGTGGGAGCTGGTCTGGTGCAGGTCCCATTCACTCTTACTGCTGATGTGGCTCTGCTGTTCGTTTAATGATACCAATGTTTAAGAATCAGAACATGTAAAGGTAAAAAAAAAAAAAAAAAAGATGTTAGCCAATCAGATGAGAGGCTCTGAGCCTCCCGTCTGACTGGCTAACAGTTTTCTGAGTGATCCAAATCCTGCAAGGTTGGAGGTTGGCTTGGTGCATGGCTGAGTGCAGTGACTGCTTTGTTGTGACATCACAGCGTTACAGAAGTCCTTACGGCTGGTTTTAAGGCTCAGTTTCTGAATACAGGCCATGTGCGTTTCTCTGTTAACTGAGCACTTTGATACTTTCATAGTATTAATATAGGACCTAGACCTGCTTTATAATAAAAAAAAAACACATGGAAATCTCACTTTATACAATATGGGAACTTTAAAGTCTAAAGGGTTCATCTACAGGGGAGCATGAATGTGCTTAAATTATTTTGGTCAGGGTTAAATTTAAGCTGACAGTCCGTAGGAGATGGATGCAAATGCCATTCTCTAGGGACAAAGTCTCACACTTTGTCTGTCCAGTAGCTCGAACAGTGTTAACGTCTCTCTGCTTCTACCTTTGCAAACTGCAAAGTGAAGCAAATTAAGAAAAACGATCAATATTCTCACACCCACAGCAAGTCCTTGTGAGAAAAACAGATACATGTCAGTGTTAAACCAAACGACCAGTGCTGCTGGTTTTTGGGTGAATTCAGTCTCCAACACACACGTGCATGGTCTGACATCGCGGCACACCACCGCATATTCACAACAAGATACTGAGTTACAAGTTTCCTAATTAGAAAAGAAATTCGTCTTTGAGCTCTTCTGCTTTGCCGTCGTTCATGTTTGCAATGAGGAGCTTGGCAGCTGCCTCCATCACGGCCCATGGTTACTGAGCGGTTGTCCTGCAGGCGTCCTTCCCCCTTTGCCATACATCACCATCACTAACCTCCATCAGGCTGTGCTCATCATGCATGGATACAGTCCTCCCCATCTCTGCTGTTATAAATCAACTATAACTCAACCAAGTCCCAAGACACATCCCCCCACAAGCCACACAGAGAGGTGGGAATTAAAAAAAAAAACAAAACCTTGTGCTGGAAATACACTCGCTGAGAAATGTGTGAGTTGGTGTGTGTTTCAGTAGGTGTGTGTCCTGAAAGGAATAAAAAGTGATGTGCTGCCTGTAGCAGCCTGATAGAGTGGGAATCCAATCAAATCCAATTAAATATTCTCAAGATGTCAGGAGTGGAACAAAGTGACAATCAGGAGTCAGAGTGGATCTGTGGTGGATCAGTGAACACACACATGCTCACACACACATGCAGTGTTGAGTGTGACAGCTGCTAGGTCACACCTGTGATACTTTCTGTGACTTGCAACAAAAAGAAAAATCACACGTACAGGAACAAATTCATAGGTGCACACACACACACACACACACACACACAATCAGATTTAGAGGATAGATTGTTATTGATTTACTGTGCCCACATACATACATTCTCATTGGCCGACAGACACGCACACACACAGATGTAAGGAGCTGGTTAGGGCTTTAGGGAGATCTCCGTGAAGAAAAGAGCAAACATCAAACAGCTCCAGCCAGAAGAGACACACAGCAGGACACACGCACAGAGGGAAACACACACCGAGCAGGACACAGACAGGGGGTGGGTGGGCATAGAGGGGGCGAGACGAGGAGGGAGAGAGATGTCAGAAGTGAAGCAGCAGAGTGATTTATCCTGGGATTTGAGACTTGAGAGGAGGAGAGGAGGGCAGCCTAGCTCCCACTGAGAAGGGAAGGGTCCCCAAACACACGCACACCCACACACCCACACACACAGTTGTGATAGAAAATGAATACACACATAAGCCGCCTCTCACTAGAAACACACCCTGATTCCTTTGGAAATGTCCATTATGTGAATAATGAACATTTCCAACAAAGGGGCAACAAAGAGCATCATTTACAACCCAAACTTTACCTTGAACACAACCAAAATAATGAACGTCTCTGTACCAACTTCTCTACAAAACAATTATTTAAAAGGGACAAGCAGCGATTTATCATCGCACTTTCATAAAGCTGAGCCTTGAGAGATCAAAAATGATGCAGCCCACATCCCATCCCCCCACACCTTTCAGATGTAAGATTAGGAGGGGGTGTGTTCAACCACCTCCGTAACCTTCTAAAACTGACAATCTGACATTCACACCCACTTCACACAGTGATGGGTCAGCTGTGTGGAGGGGAGAAAGAAACCAGGGTTTGAACTTCTCTCTAACACTGCCCTTTGTTATACAACTTTAGTTACAAATGAGTCTTAAGTCTTAACATTACGACAGTTCAAGGCAGAAAATGTGTGCCATTATTCTCATATCACTCACACACACACACACACACACACACACACTCATCTCTGTGACTGCTCAGAGCAGGTAAAAACACTTCAACCTTCCTCCGTGTTTAGAAAACATGTCATACAAAATGGTTCTTTTCTAGCACATCCCTTTTGTCACATCATCGTTACACTGGCATCACTGTAATTACTAGTTTCACGTGTGTAAATAGGATATATTTGAACATTTATGTCCTACTTACAAGAGGGAAACTTATTTTCTCAAAGCTCTGATCCAACTCTGTGCTTGATGACACAGGAAACAAACAAATATCACAATGACGCCTCATGTCAGCCAAACTTTGATCTGAGGTATTTCAACATATTTTAGAAATTGTTCTATAATGTTAAAGCACAGTATTCCTTGGCTTCAGATAATGTTACAGCAACAACGACAATCTCAACCTCTGATTAAAAGATAAATCAGCAGCTTGCGGAAGTGTGCAGTCCCATCATCCTCATCCTTATCAAAGAACTTATTTTAGCTCAAATCACAATCTTTTTCTAAACCTAACCAAACAGATATAATTCTGTTCAATCTTATTGAATGTTTATTATTGTTACCACGACAACAAAGGTCCAGTAAGACTGCTGCTGGTAGGCTACTATAGGTCATATCTAAGGGTAGGTTCAACTGGGCTCTGTGGTGGTTCAGGTTGGAGGTCTTGTTGACATGTCAGGGGTTGCGGAGAGAACTGAGAAGGTGTCCTGTGATACAGAAGTCTAATCTTTCAGACCTCTGCTAGTTCCCTCTGATCATGAATCATCAAACCATCCAGCAATAGCATGCAACCCTCAAACTAAACAGCACAAAGGCAAGCACGCTGCATACAGAGTTTTAGATACTGCTGGGTCAAAGTGAGATTCACATGTGGCTCGGTTGAAGAAATGCGAAGCCAGTTCTCTTTCCTGTCTGTATGGACAGGACAAGGAGCAAACACAGCAGCTAAGTGGTGAAACCAAGGTGGAAGTAGCAGTTCCTCCAATGGCTCCACAATATTCTGGTCACATGGGAATGAAAGGAAAAAAGAACCCCAGTGTCAACATAAAAACTCAAGACATTTCCTCTGCAACAGATAAAGCCCTCACCAACCACCAACCACCAACCACCCCACAGTCCAATGTGCAAATATGGAAAGTCATGTTACTAAAATGCCATCAAATAGAGCCCATACCGAATTCACTGGCCCAAAGCCTGATGGAAGCAGCAGTTCCAAAACAAAGAACCAGAAAGAAGAAAAACAGTGTGACAAAATCCATGAATTTCAGTCTATTTATATCAACACTTTTTTTTTTTTTTACAGAACTAAGGCCCAGAATGTCAACAACATCTATCAACATGTTTCTAAAGCCCCTTTTTCACTGGTCAAAAAACCCACTAAAACTCGCAAACACTGAGCTTTTGTTGGCAAAGCCTGGGTCGAATGACTCTGCAACAGTCGCAGGTCTTTATCGACTCCGGCTCAGATTGATGTAAACACAACAACCCGGTGAAGTCACTAATTTTCGCCCTTTTCCTGCTGTAATGGCTCTCAGAGGACACAGACACTGTAAACACTCCTGTCAACTGCCCAAAACGGTGCTGTTAAACCAGAGACACCACATCTATACTGCGCACGTGGATGAAAGAGTGAGCTGCAGCCCTGAAATGAGTTTTAAAAACACACAATCATCAGTTGAAACATCTCACTGAGAGGCTCTGACACTTTTACAGGACCACCAATTGGGGGATGAGACGTGACAGATCCATTTTACCAGTTTGCACAGCGGCTAGCAGCTCACGCTCTTACCCCTGCATCTGTGTGTGTGCTCTAAGTGCATGTGATGTCATTGCTCCTTGCAGCTGTGCGTGTCCTCAGTCTGAACAGAAAGGCACTCATTTTAATGGAAAAGGGTATAATATACCTGGAACACTGACACTCTACTCTAGTCATTCATATGCAGATCTTTGTTGTTTGTCGAAAACCTTTATCGACACATAGGCCGGAAGCTCAAAAAATGTCAACATAAATGCTGTACCAGAACATGTTTAGTAGCAGTGTCAGCATTTCCGAAAATGACAGTATGTGTCATTCCTGCTATGACATGTAGTGACACTAACATGTGTCTGTAAATAGAATAAAAAACAAGCAAAAAAAAAAGAGAGACGATATTATGGTTTAAAAAAGGGCTGGTTTTGAAGATGTTTGTCTTGACTGGCAGGTGTCGCTGCCTATCAGACTGAGCCATGGCTGCTACTCTTTTGACTAACCCAGCAGTGAGCAGTAAACCCCAAATGATTTCCCAAACGCCTACAGGTGACATAGCAGGCAGTTACTTCCTGTTTTCCTGCAGGCAGTGGGGCAACAGCAGGTAACATACAGCACAGGGTTTAATTTCACTCAGTTGTCATACTGTGTCTTGTTTACCTGAGTGAAAGTGAACAAACATCATGACACATGAGACGCTGCCATGTTTCATTCCAAGTCAATGCTCCACTGATGTGCCATGGGTGAGTGAGCAATTATACAGTTAGCTGTGCAGAGCTAAACACCATGGCAGGATTTCAAGATCTTGGCAGCCAAAGAAAAAGAAATGTTTTGAAAATTATTTGGAAGACACTGCGGCAGCTCTGAACTCTGGTCTGAATCTAAATGAGAAACATGCAACAACCCAACTGCAAATGGAGCCAGTCCTCCATGATTCTCCCTGATCCAGCGGTGGTTTGGCCTGAAGGCAGAGTGGTCACACAGCAGAAACAGAAGGCCAGTAACGTCTCCTCCTCTTATTCCACTGGAGCTTTGCATGCTCTAAAAATCAGGATTGTGTCAGTGTTTGTTGTTGAATCAGTGTGGTTTCAAACTAAGTGCTAAGTCTAAAGTGTTGCCAAACTGAGGAGTCAGTTTACCCCCGCACTGGCTTTACTTCAGCGAATCAACATGTTGGCAATTCACGTTTGGAGGCTTTTCAACACGTTTTCACACAGAGGATATGAGCGGATCAGACTCAAAACCTGAAAATCAAACAAAGGAAGGAGAAGTTTGACCTCCACCCTGAAGGGCTGAACCTAGGGGGTGACCGTCTGTCAGCAGCCATTCAAGGGCAGCAGTGTCCTTCAACACCATGGATGTGGAGGGAGCAGCGGAGTCAGGAGTCCAATAATAGGCTGATAGAAAAGTGACCCAGCAGGAATTTGGGAGGAATTTGAAGGATTTGAAGAAGTGGTGACGATGCAGTGCTGTTCAGTGAATATGACACTAGCCCTAATTGTTCAGAGTCAAATACTGTTCATTGTAATCAAGACTTGTGTGCTGAGGTTCAGCCTGAGTCAGCCAATACCAGAGGAACAGCAGCGGCTGTCTGTTAAGGCCTGATGTCCTCTATCAACGCCTGTTCTCACTGTGAATTTAATACCAGATACAAAACTGATCAGAAAGGGTCACAAATGATCAGCTCCACCCCCCAGTCACAACTCATATTGTCTACCTGTGACCAAACAACTTGACAGGAGGCTCGTGGTAGATTTCTGGAGCCTTACCTCAGGTTTGGATGAGTTCAGTGCACTTTCACTCTGCATCAGTGCTTCCAAACCTTTTTTGGAAAGTTGCCCCATAAATTGAGCAATGTTTACTTGTGGACTATCTGGAGTTCTGCTGCACATCTCTGATTGGTCCAGACACAGTATCCAGTGTCAGGCTGGGCTTGGGTTGTTTTTGCTGCATAAAGCTTACGTCTTAAATAAATGGGAAGAGTGAATGAAACCAGTCCAGCTGGGTCTTTAAAATACTCACACCTATCTCAGTTTTAGGCTTGTTCAGAGCCCCTTCAGCTCATCACAGGGAGCACATGTCTATGTGAGCTGTTGGTAGTGATTATCTCTTTTTAGACTGTTTAGATGCCTGAAGAGAGAACTATCAAGCAGTTCAGAGATGATACTAAAGTTTCAGTTGCACAATAACACAACATCAGCAGCACAAGAACTTTACCAGAATAAATTCTAAAATCTAAAATTAGCAAAGTTACGATTTGGATTAAGAAATATCAAAGACTGTGGTGATGTATTTGATGCCATCTCTCGATACTCGACAGTTTTAAATACAAAACGCTATGGGTACATTTTGGCTGGTACTCAAAAGGAGCAGAGGTTCAGTACCACACCACAGCAAAGATTAGAGGTAAGCTTTAGAAATTAAATGTCAGTTTTATTCTACCCTATTCCGTTAATCATCTCATGACCACTCAGGTATATATTGTGACTCCTGGGGGGGTGGGGGTGGGGGGGGTCCAGTCCACGAGGATAGATTACAAACTGCTCTGAGGCCCCAGACCCAAGGGGGTGAAAATCAACTATGATGATTCCAGCATTACTGTGTAATTATAAGGATATATCTTTTAAGGTTGGCCTTTGTCAAACCCCATTTTTAAAATTATTATTCTACATTATTATGTGCCCATGTGGTACATCAATAAAGTTATATTTAATCAAATAACCACAAACTAATGATACAGAAAAACTGGGGCCAATAGGAATTACATTCTCTGGTCTATTTCTGCATTTTGCATGACACTTAATGGGAACATGAAAGAGTATACACAATACACAGAGGGCCACAGGTTGTTGGGGTGGTGGCGTGGGAGGGGGCAATGTTCTGCCTTGGCCCTCTGAATTTGCCAATGTTGTAACGCTGATCCACACTGCTCATCGTGCTCTCACACCTCCCTGCACCATCCCTGAAGATCTCCTGCACTGATCCCAGCTTGTGCTCCATTCACACCTGCATTCACAGCTGTCCACTTTTCACAACTGACTCTCTGTGTTTACATGCGAGCACTTAACAGTGTAAATGTTCTTGTGCATTTACATGTCCGTGTGAGCTTCCTGCATGCATTCATACATACCAACAAGCAGCGGTTGTGGGTTATTTATAGAGGGGCTGTATTAGCTCACCATATGTGTCAGCTGCTGCTCTCAAAATGGCCATAGACAGCGGGAGCAACAACAGGAAAACTAGGTGGGAAAGTAAGTAGAACAAGCAAAAGTGGCTGTTCACAACCTCAAAGAGTGTGTGTGTGTGTGTGTGTGTGTGTGAGTGTCAGCTGTGGGTGTGTGAGAGGCTTGGAGCTGTGGGGCATTTTTGTTGTCAAACAGGTCCATAAAATATACATGTGGGCAAATGTGCAGAAGGAGGTAGCTAATAACCCTGGAGAGGTTACAGACACACAAACACAAAGACACTCGCATGTGCACACATGCAGCACGACAACAAGTAGAGCCTGTTCAGCGCAGCAGAGCAGCCTCTGAGTCACACGTGCTTGTCAAACTCGCGTCCCACTGACAGCAGAGGCTTGTTCCTGAGTAAATCCCTCCCTTGGAGTGAGTGAGTGTGTGTGAGAGAAAGAGAGAGAGAGAGAGAGAGAGAGAGAGAGAGAGAGAGAGAGAGAGAGAGAGAGAGAGAGAGAGCAGTGAAGGGCGAGAACTTGAATGATAGAAGAAGAAGAAACCCTTAACAGCATCGAACGAAAGACAAGACCAGGGAGCGACTCATTCCTAGCGTTTGTCTGAGTGTGTGTGAGTGTGTGTGTGTGTGTGTGTGTGTATTTGAGCATGTGTGAGTTTGAGTTACACGGGAGTCAAACGTATATTGATGACTTGCCCCTCTGCTCCTCCAGCAGATCAGACAGGCAGAGTGGTGGGCGTGAGGGAATCTCTACACTGACCAAACAATGCAGCCCCTGAGCGTCTCAGACAGCCACTCTAACTGTCTCTCTCCCCCTCTGCATCTATCACTCTCTTTCTACCTCTGTGGGGTTTTTTTTTTCTTTCTCTCGCCACACATTCCAACTCACTTGATGAAGCAGCGAGCCCCTTCAAACGTGTATCCTTCCTCCCATCCTGTTGGTAAATCTGTGAGGACAGGGAGGGGGTAAAAAAAAAAACACAGGAACATGAGCAGCTGTGCAGAGAGATATGAAGATTATACACACACACACACACACACACACACACACACACACACACACACACACACACACCTGCATAGCAATGCAGTGTCTGGACCACAAATAGCTCATTTGGCTTGTGCCCTTTTACACAATATTCCGCGCCCCCCTCCCCAGTTTCCCGAGCAGATATCGCAGGATTACTCGATCATACTGTCTGTGGACTGCTCAGCTTCCAGCTGCTGATCTGCATGCGGAGATGCCTCCTCAGCCGTCACCCTTTCTTGTCGCGGCAGATGTGCGTTTCATTGTCTTTTTTTTTTTTTTTTCTTAAATTTAATATCGGCTTCACACTTGCGCGCTGCATTGTTCTACAAGCAGCCGCGGTGGATATACGTGCGTGGACGCACCGTGTGTCTGCAGCACAGCTGGTTTTAGAGGGAAATATGTCAAATGTCACTGCAGGTAATCGGCTCGGAGATCGGTTCACGCCTATACGTGACGGAACTTTTAAAAAGTGTGTCGCAAAGTGTCCAGGTGGAGCGAGCTGGGGGGGGGGCGGCAAGGGGAGGGGGGGGACGCCGTGCGTAATGGTCCGCCGGAGGAGAGCGGAGAGGGGAGCGGAGCAGAGGAGGCTGTTGCTTTGCTGCAGAGAGAGAAGAATTCTCCCCTCATCGTCTTCTCCACGGCTCTCTCCGCAACTTGTCGCCCCCCTTTTTTTTCTCTCCCCCCCCCCCCCGACCGTGACGCGCGGATAACCTTTCCCAGATCGCTGCATGCGTGCATGCGTGTGCGTGTTTTTGCAGGGCAAAACACATCCTCAAATCATTTTACCTGGAGTTTTCCTGTGCCCCGTGATAACAGCTTCTCCAGTAACAGGATGCAACCAGGTTGTACTCTTTGCTTCTTCGCTGTTAGTGGAAGAAAACGGGAGGGGGGGGGGGGGGGGAAAGGTGAACAGAGAAGCCGAAAAAAAGACAAACAGGAAGAATGCGTCGGAGAAATAAGCAGTGCGTTTCCATAAATCCGTGTGTCCGCGTCATATTTACTTGATGAAGAATATGCGTCCATCCCGAGTCACCCCGTAACTCCAAGAAGAGGGAAGGCAGGAGAGCCAGTCCGGCTTCGGGTCCGCCGCCATGTCTAGCTGAGAGCTCTGCTGCTCTGGGTTACTACTCGGGGGCTGGAGTGCGCGGCGCCGTGCCAAGCGCGCGCACCAGGAAACCCTCGGGAGCGCGCTTACAGCACGCAGGAGCGCGGATGGAGGATAAAGACACAAGCAATGGTTTTTCTGCCTCACGGAGGGAGGGAGGCGGCGGGGTAGTGTTTTTGGCAGACGTCCTTAAAGAGTGTGTGACTAAACTGGCCCCGATGAAAGTTCCCCCCCTTAGTATAATCCCTGCAGGCGCTGCAGCTATAGGACTCAGCTGTGAGTTTATAATCAACCAACCAATCAATGCTCACACTCCACCATGTGATTGATTAAAAAAAAAAACAACAACAAACTACTAAATGCAGCCATATGCACAGAACGTGTATTTACCACATGCTTTTTTCCCCTCATACATGCAGCATATACAGTGCATTTTCTTTGACATGATGTATGCACATATAACATCATTCCCACATGATCCTGTTTTTCCTCTTTGCTTTTTTCCTTGAAGCATAAAACATGACTGACTGCCACAGATGTACAGGGAAAAAAAATACAAATATTATTTCTGAAGAAAAATGAGCATTTCCATCTGCTCTTAGATGCTCTGGTTGAGACTGTGAGACTCCAGAACAGTGTCAGTGGTTCTTGTCTAAGTGTGTGGAAGTCTGCAGGACTGAACAGATATGCCCACAAAGCTTTTTTAAATAAATAAAAAAAAAAAGAGCTGCTTTCTGAAATTTCTCTCATCTTTGATAAATTCTTCCAGACTAACAGGTGGACAACAGACAGTTTTGAAACAGCCCTCCTTGGCTAACGAAACTAATATTTTATTTATATATATATTTTATATCCCAAATTCAACTTATTCACTAACTCATACTTGGATCTCCTACTCCATCTTCTGGTCCCTTGTCTCCTGTTTACCTTCAACCTTTCATGTTCTCCTCCTCTCTGACTGTTTTCTGTCTGCTCCTTTTTGTTTTTGATGCTTCTTGCTGATCTTGACTTGTTCTTGTTGTGGCGTGTTGTGCATCAAATTACCATATAATCACATCCAAATCTTTAGCATGTGTCGCACTTTTGGCTGTCTAACTCGAAACCCACTTTTCAGCCACCAATCAGCAACTTCCTCCAAAAGCACTGAGGGTTTAATCCTAAACCCCAGTTTTTCTGAGGCAAAGCTCTCTGAGAGCTAATGACAGCATTAACGTTCAGTGATGGGGAGGGGGGCTCCTTCAGGAAGCCCCCGCCTGTCTCCGATGACAGGGGGCTTATTTGTGGAGCTGCGTGTTTGCTCAGATATTGATCAGCTGGTGGAGTAGCTCCTTTTAAACTATACTTCACAAACTATATTACTGCAACATTACGCAACATTGCCACCTTCAGCAGAGACGAGTGTGTCCTGCCACTGTTTCTTTTCCTGTCCAATCACAGCAGGTCACACTTAAAGCTGAGCTGGCTGGAAATCCCCCCGCCACCCAAACAAACCACCTATCAGCCCCCACCCACCCACCCACACACACTCCCACCCACCCACCCACCCACCAAAATCCCACAACACACACATGCTTCCTAATGAGGCTAGACAAAGCACACACACGTTGTTAAGTCTATCCCCGAGGTCAGGAATAGCTCAAATACTGAAAACACACACACAGGCACACCCCATTAACCCCCCCCAAACACACACACACACGCCCTGAGGTCAAATGGTCCGTCAGGAGGAGGAGGAGGATTCCTCCCGTCGTTCAGTCCTAGCCAATTGCTACGTGTTGCACAACCCATCACCTCTACCACAGAAACCATCAACCATAGCTTCACTTATGGGGAACTGTCATGTGATCCATCTTAATATACAGTCAATGCTGTAGACTCAACCTGTTATTGCCACATACAGTTGATATAGGAAACATTACTTTTAACTGATTTTGATCAGGTAGTCTCATTGAGATTAAGATGTCTTTTACAACAGATACCTGAGAAAAGGAAACATTTATAATCTAACCCTGTCTGCTCAAAGTTACCAACTAAACTGCAACAGCAAATATGTCTTGTAGGAAACGTAACCACCGTCTTCACATTCAGTCCTTTTTTTTTTTTTAATGAAACATCAGGAAGTGTCAGCAGGAGGTGGTTGGGGTGGAAGCACCTGACTGACACCAGAGACCAGTGCTTGTCTGTGGTTTGGACAACAACAGCTCTTTGGTTAGGTTAGTGGAAGATGGTGGTTTAGGTTAAATGTAAATAAACAGGTGAACTTTTTCTGTATTAAACCACACCACAGTCTTTTCATAACCTTTACTAAGTACTAAAGTCTTGACAGAACCATAAAACAGTTTAATAATGCTGGAGTCACCACCAGCGGATGTTGCTCTGTAACATCAGATATTTTGGTGGAAAACAAACACAGTGTCTGCGAACATTTTAATGATGTGTTCAATATCAACATATCTGTGACTTGCCTACTAAGTTAATAAACAACATTTCCTCATTATGTTAATTCAAAATATCATCTGGTTGCAATTACATTACCTACAGAACACATTTGCTGTTGCAGTTCAATTGTATAAAAATGTAATTTCTACGAGACACAGTTGGATAATCAGACAAGAACAAGAAACATTCATAATCAGACCAGCACACAGCGACAACACAATTAACACCAGGTAAACACAATCAGCAAAGAATGAATTAAAAAAAAAAAAAGAAGTTTAAGAGTCATGAGCATCTTTTAAGCAGAAATCCCACTGCTGTATAATATAATTCAGAATACCCCTCATTATGCTGCCCTTGCTTGTTTACACTGAAGCAAACAAAGCCAGCGTCCTGCCGCCCCAGTGTGTGATGTTAGAGGAATCAGAGGTGTGACATGTATCACAACAGAGTCGGCGTCTGTCCCTGTCTCTCCCTTTTACACAGACATCAACCAGAGTGTTAATCATCCACTGACAGTCACAGGGTCTACTTTTTCTCCAGGTGAAAGGGAAGCCAGGACGATGCAGACGCATGCTTCAGTCAACTGAAATGTTACAGTCCTGATAGTGCCTTTTTGACTGAAGCTGTCAAATAAATGTAGTGGAGTAGAAAGTACAGTGTGTCCCTCTGAAATGTAGTAGAGTGGAAGTATAAAGTAGCATAAAATGGAGTAAAGTAGAGATACCTCAGTTACTTTCCACCACTGCAAAACTCCTGCCAATTATAAAAACTACATGCTAAAAAAAAACAACAACACAACAGACAATAATGACATAATAAACTTTACCTATATGTTGATGTGGATATCTATCTGTGTCCCTACAACAACGAATCTTCCTCTGTCTCACTGCTCATGAGTTTAGATAATATATGACATTTTATATAGGTAATGAAATGCTAAGCTAACTCTGGACCAGAAGGGGTCCACTACCAGCTAGCAAGCATTAGTTAGCCAAACTGTAACTGAAGGCTACAGTTAGAAACTAGCTAATATCAGCATTCATCCGCAGATATTAGACACAACCTAATTCAGAAAGTCAGAGGGGGAGAAAGCGAAGTGTTTTAGACCAGCTGGACAGTTAGACACTGCTGCTTACCTACAGTGTCTGCGGGACGCACAGGGGCAGAGACCTCCGGACAGGAGCCACTGATGGGAGTGAGGCAGGTAAACCAGATGCTCCACAAAAGTCAAGGTGGAGAAATGGTACGGTCCGCTTTAGGGGTGTCGGAAATTGTATCAAAAGATGTTTCCAGACATGAATATGGGAAATGTATTGTAATATTTAGAATTACAGGTAAGAGGGATATATAAATATTTTGACACCCCCCCCCCCCCCCCCCCCCCCCCCCCCCACTCTGTTGCTTTTACCTATTTTTTACTGCTTGTTTGGGGGAGTCCAGAGTCTTAATCAGGGTCCTGTGAATTGAATCCTGTGATCATGTCCACGACCAGCTTTAAGGTGGAACAACAGTGAATGTGGACAAAAGAAGTATTGAAGGTTAAATCATTACTGGAACAGGTTCTGTGATTGTTAGATTTAAATGTTCAAAGAGATGTGAGGCAGTTTGGAGGCTGTAACAGTGGAGCTTCATAGATGAACATCATAAGATGAGCTCCTCACATCAGTGAGGACGGTCAATACAACCTTGTGCTACAGGGAACAATGATGGACACAACAGTGATAAGAGATCAAGTAATGACAGTGCAGAATATCTGCATAATCAAGTCCAGATATTAAAGCTGTCTGCACAATATTTTTATGGTTTAAAAAAGACCATTAATTATATAAAGGAAGTCTAGTTTATGTTTGATTACTAAATTAAAAATAATTAAATATTGCAATTTAGTCTGCTGTCAAGCCAAATTCCTGAGTATTTGTATGAGTCAGCAAGCATGGTGCGGGTACCATCCACATTTTTATTGGCAGGATGGTGGAGTCACTGGTGGAGGTGGAGAATACCATATACTGGGTCTTTTTCAAACAAGTCTGTGATTAAAAAGTGATAATAGGAGAACATCAAAAGCAGACTGAAGACGAGTCAGAGCCTGGGCTGCATGGGGAGGAGCCCGGGGCAGACAAAACTGTGTCATCTGCAAAAATAAAAAATAAAAAAAAAAGTACTGAGGAGGAAGAATCTTATTTATGTATAATGTATAATATTTGTATAGCGTAGTTAATAGTAATGGACCATGAATGGAGCCTTGTGGCAACTCATTACTGATGGAAACAGGGCTCGACCGAGACTGAGTTCTATCTCTCAGGGAAGAAAGGGACCAACAGAGCGGGACGGCATCTCCACACATACTGTAGTTTGTTGACTTTGTGGTCAATAGTATCAAATGCTTTTCATGGGAAACCACAATCAGTGGTTTGTTTACACAACAAACACAAGCAAAGTTTTCATACAAATCTATTGCAAATTTCAAACCAGAAAACGATCTACGGAAAATGCAAATTAATGCATTTTATTACAATATGTATATTGTGAATGTTAAGAGTTGGTTCAGTTGACGGAGCTCCGCTCAAGTGACTGCAGAGGAAGATGATGTAATTAAAACACCTCCTGTCAAACCTAAAATAATGAAAACATGACGTAAACATGATTTTTCTGTTTGTTTTATGTGTTCATTCCAAGTCTGTTCACATTGCACTTTGTCTCACCTTGTTTTTACCTTGTTTACCTTGTTGTTCACCTTGTTTACTGTTTCATATTCACTTTCCTTTTGTCAGAAACAATGAGCTGAAAGATGCTAAAGTAGCCTATAGTCTTTGTTTTCATCACTATGAGAAAAACCTTGCCAATGTTAAAAAGTCGTGCGATGCATTGTTCATATAAGTAGATTGGTTATTGCAGCTTTGAAGCGTTATAGTATTCAGCAGTGGTTACACGTCATTATGAAATTCAAACAATCACAGTGTTTCTCTTCTTTCCTGAAATGTGTTTTCAAGTTCATGATAATAATATAAAGTAGCAAAGCTTTCCACAATACAGTCCCCTCATAATGAGAATATATGTGAGGATCCATCAAGCTGGATCATTGTTTGTTGATGATGAAAGGAACTCTAATGGAGTTCCATAGTGCTTTTGTTTTGAAAAGCTGTCCATGAGGTCATTATACTCATATACTCATTATACTACATTAATATGACCATTAAACAGCATTACCAAAGGGCTTGTATTAAATAGTAAAACAGTTGGCATGTGTGTGCATGAGAAGAGGACAGGACAAGAGCCACAGATTTATCTGTTATGCGTGTGTGTGTTTGTGTCTGTGTCTGTGTGTGCCCCCCCAGAGGCCCCTCATAAAGCCATCTAATTACTAAGCTCCTGTTAAAGGCAGGTCCTTAGCCGATTAGAGAGCATGTCAGCGTAGACGGGCTTGTTAGACCCTCACTCAGACTGTGGAGGTCAAGGAGGGACAAACAGTATTAGGGTGTGATGTGTTGACTGTAGTAGTGTTGTCAGGGCTCACAGCTATTATCCACAACTTGGCAAGAGCCTGGAGAGACATAAAGGGCAATAAGCACAATGACAATAACTAATGTCTCTGTGCAGGGAAACTTGGCAGGAGAGGAGTGATGATGAGTGGCTGATTAAAGGACCACACTGATGCTTCTGAATGCTTTATCCCCTCAGTTACAAATCTTGCAGACATACATACAGCAGATGTTTTCAAAGCACACCAGCTTTAAAGATTTATTTACAACCTCCCAGATACTCAGAGGTTTCAATTCATTGAAACACAAGTCATTTTATATTAACCACAGGTCTGAGTAATATGAAAGGTGTCACTTGGACATGGTGAACATACAAACAATTATCATCAACTCTGCAGTTCTGTTCAACCATAAAGTGGTTTTTAGCCTCTTGTAGCTCAGTAGCTCTTGACCATTTGACCTATGACCCCTTTAAATGAAACAATGCCTTCTTCCATCTTTTGAACCCTATAACCACAGAGTGCATGTTATAGCTATTAGTTGCAAGCAGTTCAACAAAAGATTTATTTATCCCTCCTAATTTTTTAAATTAAATATTTGTAAAAAAAAATTTGAAGAATAAGTTTTACATTAATTCAAAGATCAGAACAAAAACATAAACCTAATTTTCTGTAATCATCTTGCAATCCCACTGTTTTAATTCATTTATTGAATACTGGACTCACATTCATCAGGTGTAAGACACCAGTAGTAGAAGTTGTAGTAGTGATCAGTCCAGGTGAATGCTGCTCTGTGTCAGCTGGACGTTTAAATAGGCATCTATGCTACAAAGTTCAACGTCAACTTTATGAAATGAATATACTGTATGTAGGTTTAAACATCAACGAAGCGGAACTTGTTAGTTTTCTGACTCAGCACTCTCAGGCCTTAACAAACCACATCTTGTTCCTAATGTGATTAATTTCTGTCTTCCTGTCTGTCTCCAAGAGCATATACAGTCATGAAGTTCATGTGAGACATATGAAAAGGAAAAATAATAAAGGAGAACAAACTGGTAAATCAAAATGACAAGTGCAGAAACAATGTCTTCCTTTATTTTATTTTGTTATTTGTAATTTTCCAAATTATGACTTCCATGTTGAATCAGATCTATTCATTAACTGTTACCTAAGTTATCTGTAAGTCCATTGTTAATTACATTTATTCATTCTAATCTAATTTGATTCATTTATTAATTCCCTAGAATGCTTTCACTTCATTCTTCTATGTTGAGTCTTGGAGATGATAGACTTAAAAATCAGACAACTGCATTTTACTGATATCTTTTTCCTTGACAAATGATAAATGTATTCATTTCATTCAATTCTATTTGCTTGGTTCAGACAGGTTCTCCTATTATGTAATCAAAGTAAAAATAATTGTATAACTTGCTGTACAATTGTTTGCTAAACTCTCTTGGTCCTTCATACTACACATAGTGAAAATGCATTCAGTCTAGCATAGGTTCAGTCCAGCAATAACTTTGGATAGTCCCCAGCAAATTGTCACATTTACAATAGTCCCTAGAGGCTGGAGAAAAAAAACACGTCCTTCCAATGTAGACACCCAAACAGAGATAATCACAGATATTTCACACTCAGTAAGAGGCGATCCGCGCTGAAGGCAACAACAAATCAGATAAACATTAGAAATGACACTGATTCAGATCTTCATTAATGTGCCCACTCAGATCATAACCCAGTCTCTCTCTCTGTCTCTCTCTCTCTCTCTCTCTCACACATACACACAGATTCATACACATTTAATATTTCTAGCAGATGCATGGAGACATGTTTATCTTTGACGCAGGACAAATTGCTGCATCGGCCATCGTCAGATACAGATGTACGTTCTCTATCTAGTGTTGAGGAATGTGGTGATTAGAGTGACACTTCACTAATGTTGTTCATCAGTTACAGTCGTATAGACCACTGGTGCCAGACGTCCTGTCCTGCCGTGCGTTTACATTTTATAGTTATGGAAGCTGGAATGCTGCATCTCTGCTCACCTCCAACCCCTCCGCCTCCTGCTCTTTACCTTCCTTCCTGCTCATTAGCTCAGACCACCTGGAGGGATTGATTAACGTTTCATTCCATTTTGAAAAAAACAGTGATCAGATACTTATTACTCAATATTTTGTAACATGGCTGTCTATTCTCCACAATGGGGTTCATGCTCATGTTCATACTCAACATACTGTTGACTGTGGGAAATGAGAAAACGAGGCCTTTACCTTTAGCCTTTGCCCAGCGTGTTTGACATGAAGATGTGAACATGACTTGAACGTGATTTGACATGAAGTGCTGGAAGAAGTATTCAGATCTTTTATCTAAGAAGAATTGCTATATAAAAATATTACATTATAAGTAGTAGTTCAAAATGTAATTAAAGTAGAAATACAGAGGTATTCGCAGGAAACTGTTCTTAAGTATCTAAAATAAAGGGACCCTTTAGGTTATATGATTATATCTCATGAATGGATTGTGAATCATGATGCAATAATGTGTAGGTAGCATTTTACTGTTGTAGCTGGTTGAGGTGGAACTAATGTCAACTGCTATAGCTTTGGTTTTCTTTTTTATGGTATTTTTGTGTTACGCCAAACATCTGGTCCATCCCAGGTAAGACTCCTTTATTTTAATGAACATGCATCATCTGATGGAAAAAACAAAAAGTGACAACATCATAAGTTTATTCAGATAAAGAGCTTTTTCCCTCGTCTGCCAGGCTGTCTCCAAGTAACGGGCTCATTTAGATGCTTCATATGTGAGCATCCAACTCATTAGTCGTGCATCATACATATGCACAAAATCAAACCAGTTAAACAAAATATTGTGTAGTTCCCATCAAAAAAGGTCAACAGACAGTACATTGTACAAATCCACTTTTCTTGTCCTCACTGCCAGACTGACATAAAGCAGCTCTAACCCAGTCCTCTGATCTGGTTTCATTGACTGGGCTCCAGGTTTGCTGATACCGTTAGCTGAGGTCTTCACACAGCTCCTCCGGCCTACACTGTGAATGCTGAATGATGTTTTCAGTACAGACAAGAACAACACAATGATTTGGGTGTTATTAGTTAAAATAGATTGTGTTTACTTTCTCTTGCCCCTGCATGTGTTAGCTCTGTGAAGGACTGAGAACTCGTCAGCTCCAGCTCCTGTGACCTGAACAGGAGAAGCAGTTTAGAGAACATCGAAGGGCATTCTTTAAAAAAAGTATTGTTTCTCAAGGAAAGAGAAATATATTCAAACGTGTTTTTTTTTTTTTTAATTTTTGCTTTCATGTTTGCAGTCAATTTGTCAGCGTGAGTGTCACAATTTTCAAAAAACACATATATCTGGCTTCACAGTCAAACTCCTCATATGAATAATTCCCTGGTGATTTCCCCATCCGTTTCCTTTCCTCAACACCCGTCTCAGCAAGTTCTATTCTTCAAAGAAAGACAGCGGCTTGGTAAATAACATTACGCAACAGGCTGAAAGCTGCTGAAACCCACTGAGTGCTAATTATTCCAGTTAAGTAGCCATATTACAGGGCCACTGGCCACTGGTCAGGGGATATGTCCAGAGAGATAAGCCCTACAGATCCATGTATGACCTATTTCACGTGCTTAAATCCAACACTGTGCACGCTCACATTAATGTGCACACACAGATGAATGAACACGTCTCATAGTATAGCATGAAGAGCACACGCAAATATGTACAATGAAATGAAAGAAACACGCAACGTCGCCTGATATGTGGTTGCGGCTTTAATCTGGTTCTATACAGAGTGGACAAACACAATCTAGCACAACTGTCCTGCAGGAGAAAGCTGCTGAAGAAGTACCAAGTGTTTTCTGAGGCTGTCAGAGGTGTTTGTTCAACTCAGTGGTTCTTTCTGAGGAAGCAGTCTGTAGTTTTTAGTGCGTAGTAATTAGGGAATGCTGTGACCACTGTTTCTCGTGCAGTTTTCCTGGGTTTCACATCTTCCCTCTTCCCCTTGACACATTACAGAAGTGCTGAGTTTGTGTCTGTTGCAATTAAACTGCTTCGTGGTCATTTTTCTTTCTTTTTCTCCCCCAGTTGCATTGTATTAGTTTTATGTTTTCTGTTGTTTTTCAGACGTATAAAGAAAAGTAGCTGTTATAAAGTTGTTATTTCGCATCTATGGAAAACTTCACCATACTCATTATGAACCATGAACATGCATAACACCGATGCTATTCTGAGAAGCAGATATCTCTCTAAAAATGTTGTACTGACATGATGCCTGATATCTCCTTCTCTTTCTTGCAATTAAGCTGCTAGAGAGCTTCTACAGTCCATGTTTTTGGGGAGTTTTTTTTGCCCCTAAACAGCCAATGTACAAACTGTACAGATGTTAGCTATAGTGTAGCTGGTGTATGGATATGTGTATTTGCGTGACAGCTCTGAAGGCGCCAGTATATTCTGTCAGAACTGGTTGTAATTTGGTTGAGCAGCATCTAAAGTGACATTTTGTGTGTTGACTTTTACACCATCTCAATGCGTGATTCAACAAGAAAAATATGAACCAGACCAGAACAAACCTTTTCATGAAAGTAGTAGCAAATCTCTCTGAAATTCAGCTCCTGTGCCATGTCATGATTTCGTGCTGCCAGTCTTTCATGTGCTGAAAGTTTCTCCTGCGTCTTGCTGCTCTCTACCTGGATATCTTCACCTTTCTGCACTTCTTCCTGGCTGAGCAAGTATTAGGTTACTCCTTTGAACTAACAGTTAACATATCAAATGTGAAGCATAGAGGATAATATCTAATATCACTTCCATGGTAATCTAAATAAAACTTACAACAGATCTTCCACAGAAACCTTAAAACTTAATATTATAAAAGTCACTAGACGACACACTTTCAGAAGCTGCTAATAATGGGCTAAAATCATATCTTAAAGGACAAACCTGCAAAGACTTTGCAGTAAACTGGTCCAAAGTGTAAAGGGCAGCTGTGAAAGGCTTTGTGCTTCCTGCTACATTTCCCTACACATACTTCCCATTTAAGATAAGATAGCCTTTATTAGTCCCGCAGTGGGAAAATTCATTTGTACTGTATCCTGTATCTCTGTGTGTCCTCCATAGTGTTAATGTTTCTTTCCTCCACCTCGCCTCCTCCCTCTTTAACAACAGTTTGACCTCCACGTCATTTCAGCTGCCCACAGCCACAGCAGCTCCCACTCACACTGTACAGAGTGGGATGACAGACTTACCTGTGACATTTCAGATTTCAGCTCCACCTGATGCTCTTACTGCACTTGCAGTTATCTTGAACAAACTAAATAACTCAGGACTTGTCTTACAAGGTGATATTAATTATGATTGGTTTTCTCCATCCACAGATTCCCTCAATGACTGATGGACTCTCACAACAGAACTGATGTCCTCTCTCATTGGACTAAATCCAAGATCACCAGATAAATAAACCTTAGTGGACGTTATTTTGACATATCCACCACATAAATGTACTACAAATGGGCTACTCTTTAACAGTGTCAGTGATCATTATCCCAAAGTTTCTAGAAGGAATAAAAAATATTCCTAAGGTCAAACTATGTTACAGTGTTAGGAGACAATTTAAGCACTTAAATAAAGAAACATTTTTCTCCTTGGTTTCAGATATAGATGGAGTCTGGAAGAATTTCCACTTAACCTTCATGGCTGTGTGTGGTGAATGTTCTGAATCAGGGGAAGAAATAAGCCCTGCTTCTCAGATCAGTTTCCATCCAAGCTCCAGCAGAGAGATGCTGCTTGAACAAAAGCTAGAGGCTCAAATTCACCAACCGACTCGACCTATTTTACAACACTGAGGAATAAATTTACTACATAAGTAATAACTGTTGCATCCTGAAATGATCTGTCTAGGTTTCGATGATCCTCCGTCTGGCTTTAGATCAGGACACAGTCTGGATTTAGATATGTGCAATTACAAGTGTAACATTTGTTATTTATGATGTCATCACTTTTCTCGATACGAAACAACATTGTGCAGCTACATTGGTTGATCTGTCCGAGGCTTCTCTCTTACTTCATCACACCTTATCTGTTATTGCAAAGTCTAAGGCAAACTGGTTTCACTGAAAACAGATTAGGCTGATTTTGTATCTACTTCTCAGTCAGAACTTAAAGAGTTAATGTTTAGGATTCCAAACGGGGTCCAACAAGGCTCCATACTGGGACTGGGTTTTGTTTTCTATTTAAACAATGTAAGAAAGACCCTAAAGTGAGCACAGAATCATTTGTTTGCAGATGTTCCTTGTTTAAATCAGGGCATCGCTGACCTCCAAACTGAACCTTACACACTCCACTTATCATTTTACCAATTAAAATTAACCTTAAAGCCTGAAAAAGAAGACATGATGGATAGAATATGGATGGATGACAAATTGTTTTTCCATCCTCACAGCGATGACCTCGTAAAGAAGGTGAAACCCAAATTAGTTAGTTAGTTGTTTTCATTTTCATTTTCATGTCTATCAGGTCCATTTTGCTTTGGTTGTTGTAAATTAATGACGTGCGTTCATATGTGATGCTCATTTTTTTAAAGGATTATATTCTGTTATCTTGTGTTGTCATTTTATCCAGATCTCATTAAACCCTAACCCTGGTTCCGTGGCCCAAGTCTGGCCCATATACTTCCACATCTGGGTAGACTCCGGCTGTTATCCTCCAGTGTTGGCAGACAGCCGGACAATTTTCTGTGCGTGTGCCAGAATAGGTCCAGATCTGGAAGTAGCATCTGACATGATCATACCATATCGTGCCATATTTGGGCTGAACCGGGACATATACTGGGCCAGAAGAAACACAAGCATGTGGCCCAAGTATAGGTCAGATGCATCTTTCTATCTGGGTACAGTAATGTTTAATAACTCAGTAATTATAATCCAAAAATATAATACATACTATTCTGCACGGGGCCATTATGCATAATGAGTAGTTTTATTTTTAGTACTTCAGTATATTTTGATGCCAGTAAAAGTATGTGCACTTATTTATTTCCAGCAATTCAGATTATAACAGACATTTGCAGGCAATACCGGGCAAAACACTTTTTGCAAGAAATTATAAAGTCAATTCAATTTATTCTATTTCACTTGTTGCTTTTATCTTAATGGAATCTGTTTCTACTGTGTGTGTGTGTGTGTGTGTGTGTGTGTGTTGTTGTGCTGCGAGCCTGTTCACGTGGAAGAGCAGGAGGAAGATCACCCAGCTCCAGGAAAAACCTGCAGGCTGCTGTAACAAGGTAAACACTCACAGTCAATGATTCGGATGCATTGCACATTGATAATGAAGATCTCAATAAATAGAAATGAATCTAAAATGACTTATACTCTTATATTGTCCATTGAGTGAAACAGTAATCATTGCATATAAATGACTGTACATGTAAATGCTCAGGAGCTGTGAGGACTACTTAATTTGTGTTCTGCAGCTTATCAGGTATAAATTTACTGCTAAATCTAGTTTATTGTTAAAAGTCTGCCAGGGCCTGACATCTCTCCAGCATCAACCATGTGCCCCTCACCCCCAACAGGACCAGGATTCCATCCCCAGGCTCCAGCCTTCAAACCCTACTCCAGACCTCCCCCAGGTCCAGGATTTGATGGTTTGATCGTTCCTAAGCTGAGCCCCGCTGGTGTCCAGGAGCATGCTGTCCCACACAGTTAGATGGCTCTGCTGATCCATGGTTACTGTGTGGAAGACTATCAGAAAATCTACCACTCTGCAGTGGATGAAATGCTGAGGTACGTTTGTATGCATGAAACTGTTTCATAACAGACAATTTCAACGTTTTCAGTATAAGTAATGATTGAATTCTGCTCTACTTGTTGTCAAATAATCACAGCTTTAATGAAACCATCGACATTCACCTTCATAATGTAATCACTGTGTCTTTAACTCCTCAGTCTTTTCAGTCTCCAGCTGGATGAATGATAAAACAGCGTCTGTGGGAGAAACTGAACCCTCCCGCACAAGTGACCATACAAGAGAGTACATGAATCAAAAGGAGGAGGAGGACTCTATCCATCTCTTATAGATGTGGATATCTCAGGTGAACCACACCAGAGGATCCTGTTATAAATTTGTCCTCTATTATTTATAAGGGGTCTTAAACTTGGCAAAGCTCCTCAGCAGCACACAAGATGTGTGGGTAGTGAGTCGGACTCACTTTTATCTATAAAACTGCCCTTTACGGTTCTGTAAATGTAGCCAGTCCTCAACAGAAGACATAAATACTGTTCCTGGCTGTATTTGAAGCACCTGTGTTGCATAGAAAACTTGGAACTTTCTGACATTGACACCCTGCAGTGCTTGTATCGGAGATGAACCTTCATATTCAGCAATTTAGGCTGACTGCCCTGTGTGACTGATCTTCAGATGTGGAGAAAATCCAAACAGGAATGAAAGGAAGGGACTTTTAGTTCTGTACTTAGTAGCTGGGTTTAGTTTCTGGGGTCCTAATTATCTCTTTGACCAAATAATTCCAGGGGTTTCCATCACTGACTGGTTTGTAATAAGCCCTGCAGCGGCATTTTCTTGTGTATTTACATTAAAATCAAAGTTATGTAGTTGGGTTCCAGATTATTTTAATGAGTGAAATAAAGAGAGTGATGAAGACCATGTGCAAACAAGGTGAAAACAAAAACCTGCCGCGCTGTCGCAGCTGGTAACAAGCAAGAGGAGGAGCTGCCATTGACAATCATTAAACACACAGCAGACTGTCAACTGTTGAGACAGGAGCTCTCTGGGGTTTTCAAGGCTCGATTTCCACCTCAGAGCTGTGTCTCAGTAAATATAAAGCACAAAACTGACTTTGTTGTTGAACTATTGTGTGTGCTAGTTGTGTCCCTGTCTGCCTAAACAAAAAAGTTCCTGAAGTGAAGAGATTTCAGGATTCTTATGAAAATTCTTCCAGTCGGAACACAGGTAAGGTTCCTGAGTTCTTGGGTTTCTGGGAAAGGTTCTGCAGTGAAAAGCAGGAAAAAGGTGCTCAAGACTATTGAAAAGTTCTTGGAAAAAATTAATTTCTTGCTGATAAGGTTGCTGGTTCCTGGCTTTCTGGAAAAGTTGCAGTGGAAATGCACCAGTAGTTCCATTAATAACTGCTGAAAACAACACTTGGACTACATCAATTTTCATGAGGAATATCTCATTTTCCTGAAAAACGTATGCATTAAAATAATGGCAGATGCTATAATCACGTAAAAACACAGTACTTTAACATTAGCTTATGTTAAAAAAAAAAAAAAACCCTGCTGAAAAATAAAGCAGGAGTTCTAAAGCTTGAACAAAGAACATCTTCCCTTTGAAGGCAGGAGTTTCAGGTGGAAATGAACTGAGGAGTGTTGCATGCCTGATTGATTTTCACAGAGAGACCAAACTGAAGTTGAAAGCAATTTTAAGCTGCAAGTAGATAATGGGCGTAAATGATATCGAGTGCAAATGAATCAAAGCAGTGTGCCCTGACTGGGTGGAATTAGTTTAGCTGCAGGTGGTCAAGTAATGTCAATTTCAAAGGGCAATTCAGTTCACTGCAACACAGCGTTATCTGTTATTATAACAGGGACTGCATGCTCTCGGCTGCAGAAGTTTCTATGAAAAAAAGCCTCACCTTTTCAGTGACCTTGAACTCATGTCCTCTTTCATTTTTCATTCTTTTCATTTTTTTTCCAAGAACAATCCAAACTGAAATCTGATGACCAACAATATCTCACATTTTCTGCTGCTGAAGTATTTTAATCAACAGCAGAAGAAAATCCTATAAAATGCAGGTACTTTAGTTCTCCATTCTGTCGCCCAGAAATTCTGTCAATTTGCAGCCTGAATTACATTTTACTGGAAATGTTAAGTCGTTCAAATGATGTTTTTTGTAGATATGAAGAGGAAACATTTACAATGAACATAACTTTTAACTGTTCAGTGTCAAATTTATATACAAAACATTCTGTCCACACATTTCATTTGTTTAATAGCCACTCCTGGCAACAGAAGGCGTGACTGATGTTTGAAATGACAGAATGCGTTTTTCAGCAAACGCCTCAAAATGACATCTGTTTATGTTCAAACGACAGATTCATCCATCAGCTGCAGATATTACGACTCTTGTCCATCAGGAGCAAAGGTGGAAATCAGGTGATGTTATTAGAGATGTCAAATTCTGCAGACAAGGGAAGTTAGGATGGATAAGCTGGTCAACTAAGCCTCTGACTTGCTGGTAGGAAATGGGAAACAAAGCCAGTGTTGAGTCAGTGTTGGTTTCTTTTAACCAAGACCACAATTTGTTTCTTAACCTAAGCCAAGTGGTTATTATTGTATCTATGACCCATATAACCTGTATATTTTAACATAAACCATGCCCTTTCCCAGTCATTTTTGTGCTAAAACATAACCAAACTTTCACCATAGCACTAAGAGATCAGTGATTTATTTTATAACAGGAAGGCACTGCCGACCAATGATGTCGTCCTGCCAATAAAGACATTACATCAGAGGACACATACAGTAGAGATGTAATTGTAGAGGGAAGTTACTCATATGGCCTGTTACTTATAGGGGTTGCTTTAAGCTTGGTTAAGGTTTGAGAAAGGCTGTGGTCTTAAACACTGGAAATAGTCAGTTGTGCTAACTTGCATTAAATTAATCAAAGTTGACTTTCAGTGTTGCTGGTGAGACCGGGCCTTAAAAAAGTCAGGCTTCTTCTTCGTCAGGGATTTTTAGGAGGACATAAACATGCAAGTGATGTAATCCAGGCAGTGAATATGTATGCTCCAGGTACGATTATGTCAAGCATGTCTGAGTGTTATGACTGTGTACAAAGCTGATTGTGGTCTCATGTGTTGCCCTCACTCACTGGCAAGTACAGTGTGTGCACCCCAAGTGTGCTGGCCTACAAGTGAAAGTCACCCGTTAAATGTATGAGTCTTCTCACAGAACCAGAGATTTGTAGAAGACTAAAATGTTCTGGTATGTTCAGGGTTCAGAGAATCATACAAGCATTATGCACATCGCTGATGACCACTTTCCAAAACCTATTGTCTGTTTGAAGACTGATGCAGTACTTTCAACTACAAGATAATTAAAACTTGTTAATGTAGGTTATCCATCACATGGAACAAGTAAAGGCATTTTTTTTTAACAAAGTTAATATTGTTGTTGCAGCTACAGTCTGGACCACCTTTGAAAATTCAAACTGGTGATGCGGTTTATAGTTGGCATCTTAAGCTACAGGGGGAGCACAAAGCACAAAGCAAGCAATGTTTTTTTTTTTTTTTTTTTTTTAAATTACTGAATATTAGAACATCCTTGGGAGGATCCCCAACACCAAGGAGATCAAAATAACACACTTCCTTAATACTCAGTTACTCACTTTAACTGGACATGTTTCCTTCTGTCACTCACACACACAAGCTCAGCTCCCCAGCGGGGGCTCACTATAATCCTACTGCCATGTGGTGTCTATACCAGCTTCTGTGTGTGTGTGTGTGTGTGTGTGTGTGTGTGTGTGTGTGTGTGTGTGTGTGTGTAGGGGGGGGGCCAAAACAGACCAGTTAACCAACCACTAATCGTGGCTTACTGTTTGATGTCCCTTGTTTGCCTTTGAGGTGCCTCTTTTGAATTACAGTATGGTATTTCTGTGTGTGTGTGTGTGTGTGTGTTAGAGAGACCCAGAACCATATGTGTGATTAACACTCTGTGGGGACAGATAACGGCTGCAGCTGATCACACGGAGACACTTGTGTGTTTAACTTCTTGCGTGTGTGTTCTTGTCCCTGGAAGCGTGTGTGTGTGTGTGTGTGTGTATGTGTGCACAATGCTGCGCATGTGTGTGTGCTGCCTCCTTGTCTGTGCGATAATCAGCGTGACTCACCCACCAGGACGTCTTCATATCCTGCTCTTTAATTTCGTCTCAACAGTAAACTCAATCCTCAGCAGGCTCAGATTCATCTCTGTCGAATGATTGTAGAATTTTATTCACTCAGTTCCTGCAGCTCTTTCCTCTATAAATATGGAGAGTAAATACAACCTTTCATTCCCAAAACACACTAAACAGTACATAAAGGAAAAACTTTTTTTTTTCTATATCACTTCTAACTATAATAATTATGTGATGTTGCTGAGCACATATTGTCAGTTTGCTCAAATGTATTTGATCTTGAAGGGTCCAAGGTCCAGTAAAGAGTAAGATGCATGATGTTATGTGTTGATTCAGGACTAAAACCCTTTGTATTAGCACAAAGGCAGATTTCTCCATGTGCATGCTCATGCAATCATCAGAATTACACTACACAAAGGTCTGTTTTAGAAATCTCAATGAGCACATGCACGAGCCTGATTTCCACTCCCACAGTGACACGTAAAGGCTCCCTTCATTTTCTATTTGCATAACAGCACTTGTGCCTCTGCTCTTCTCGTCTGTAGAGCTGTTAATGAAAAAAAAACATGGCAAAGAAGAAGAGGTGAAATCTCACGGACTGTGTCGAATCAGTGAGGGTCTCAAATAATGTCAGAGCAACTTTCAGTGAGCACCACCATTACACTAGCTGCATGCAGGCTTATGATACTAACTGACTTGTTTATGGCAGAGCAAAAGTTGAGTGAAGATGAATAAAGTTGAAATTGAAATAATAAAGTATTATAAATCTATTTGAACTGTCATAACATTTTCTAATGATCCGTCCTCTCAGGGGAACCTGGTCTTGGACAAATGGATTCCTGGTTGTGAAGTGGAGATTTTCACCTGAGGTGGAGGGAATGTCAAAAATCAGTATGCATTATTCTGAACTCATGAACACTTCCACCAGTTGTCATGGCAATTAGGCCAGTAGATGCTGAGCTTGTTTATGGCCTTAAGTATTGAACAGTATTGTATATATTGAAGAGATACATACGGACCAACCACCCTTATCTAAGCAACACAAAGTGAAGGCGTTGTTGTTTGTTGGATTGTCCAAATTTCCCTCCCACACGCCTTTCCTTCAGTGTCCAAATCAGGAGACAGGTGGCCAGTGTCTGTAACTTTCTATGACCAAGAATCCAATAAGAACAATGACTTTATGCAGCAGTTGCCCTGTTGTGTACAAAGGGAGAGGATGTAAAGTTCTCTCTCATGCTCTTACATTGTTCTTTACTCAACTACTACATCCATGAATGTACCCGACATCGATGTTGAATAATTCTACAAAAGTCCGGCTAACATTCAAAGAGATTTCTTCTTTTTTTTTAAGATGCTGAAGTTTCACTTGACACACAGTCACTTTCTACAATATCCACGCATATCAACTATGGTGTCGTTAATGAAAAGCTGTGATTGTGTAAATGGAAAATGAATCATTGTCAAGGTATGATTGGGACAACACGTCCTACAAATTCAAGACTTGTTTGTGCCTGTCCTCTAGAATGAGGACAGGTACAGAATGTTTTCTAATGTAATTTGTCTGTGACCTCCAAAGCTGTTTTGCTGTTGAAAAATAGATTAATTTTATGATGTGACAGGGCTGTGCTTAAGGTTTGGTTAGGTTGTGGCAGAAAAACAACATTGTTCGGTTTAGGAAACATTGTGGTTTGGGTTAAAATAGGTCCTACAAGACCTGGGGCAGATCATCATTACCAGTGGGGTGAATGTCAATTGCAGGACTGCGATGGTAAGCAAAGCAACCTCCACTCTTATTTTCCTTGCTAAGTGAAGGGCACACTCAGATATGAATTGTGAGGTGTGGAATCATTCAGTGTGGATGTATTTTCTTGGAACAGGTAGTAACACTTTTGTTAGGTCAGTTTGTTCCAGGCATACTGAACACCTTGGGCCACCACTATTGTTGGGTCGAAATCCACAAGGACAAAGAAGACCAAAACCAAGTCATGTGTAAAAATACACAAATGTGGTTGCTTAGTGTACAAAGCATTTATGAACATGATGAAATGTAAATGTAAAACAATAGTGGAGAAAAAAAGAATCCCTTTCCTTAAGAGAAGCATGCTCCTTTAGTGAGAGGCTGCAACAGGTTCATACTGGGTCATCTTTGATCTGGAGTCATAAATCATGCTCGACACAGGGGAGCATGTCGGCAGCTTCCTGCTGTATGACAAGCAGGAGAGGTGAAGGCTCTGTTTTTCTGCTTTTTTTTTGTTCCACCGGCACATAGTGCTGTGCTGTTTGCTGGCTGCCAGTCCTCCGGCTGTGACATTTGATGCTGGAGGGACGGGTGGGAGTTGTGTTGACCGGGGCACAGGCGGGGCAGACATCGCCACGGGGGCCTTCAGGGGGAAATGAATGAGAGGAATGGCAATGCAGCTAAATACCAAGTTTGTTTTTTATTGATCTGTGAATGCGTGTGTGTGTCTGTGGGTGTTTGACAGAGATGGGCAGCAGTCAGAGGTGTGCAAGTCAGGTGTGAGGTCGTCAACGAGGACAGACATGACAAGCATACGTCTCTCTGTTACTGCGTCTATTAATAACTGGAGGTCAAAATAAGTGTCAGAAGCACTACACAACACAGTCAGCTAAAGCTCACAATATTCTATTCTCTTTTTATTATCAGTAAATCCCAAGTGCAAAGTCAAACCAACAACAAACTGATCCTGATAACAAGTATTATGTTTGTGTCTTATTCCTCTGAGGCACAGAGCTCCACTGTTGTGCAAAAAACTATTAAAAACACATCAGTGAGCCACGCTGTTGCACTGGGTGACATGTTCCTTCATCACCATGAGCACACACACACACACACACACACACACACACACTGTAGTTTATTTTGAGTCAATCCCACACACACCCTCCTGATGCCAGAAATACTCACAAGAGCATCAAATGTAGATTAATCCACTACAGAAAATAGTCCCCACCAAAAGCACTGTTTACTTTGGTTTGAGTAATTTTAACAAACACTGCAATGCACAGCTGTTTTAGGAAATTAGTGAGGCTTTTCAAAAGAATTAAAGTACGTATTTACGAGGTGCCTTCAAAGATCTGTCACGATGGAGATTTTAGTGGAGGTTATTTCAGTAGCTCCTTTTAAAGACGGCTTGACTCCAGACTCATGACTGTATCAGGACCTGTCCCCTCTGTTCCCCTCATTGTCACCCACTTGTCATCACCTGGTCTCTCTTTCATAGTCAACCTTGAACGATATATACTAGTTCCTTTGTCAGTTGTGTTCTGTTTAGTTTGCTGATGTGTTTGTCAGTGTTTTCCCTGTGGTTTTGCTTCCTGTGTTTCTCGAGCTGAGTGTCCCGCCTGCCTGTCAACTCGCCTACCTGTTCATCCACCTGTCTGCCTTTGTTTTATTAAAGCACCTTCACTGCATCAGCCTGTCTTGTGTGTCTGCATTTCCCATGAGTTCCTGGATTCATTATGACAGTCTTGTCTCTTTTGTCTTGTTTTTTTTTTCCTCAGTGCTTCAAATGAATAAATCAATGGCTGTTTCCCTGGTTGCAAAAAACAATTGGGCCAATCAGAGCTTTGAAAGGGGACATAACTTTTCTGACTGATCCAGGTGGAAATTGGTAAAAACATATGAACAGGTAAATTTGCTGCAATTGTTTCTTTAAGGACATGAAATGAACATTTTCACAGTAAGGGTGCTTTTAAATTGAACCCTGGTTTGTTTTCTCCCTTGGTGCGATTTTTTGGGCAGGTGTGAAAACAGTAATCACACTCCGGTGCAACCAAAACAGTCACACCGAGACTCTTTCAAGGAGGCGGTCCCAAACATGAACTCTGGAGTGGTTTGTTTTTGGTACTGGGGGAGTTCTGCACGCAATCTGACCCCACTAACAGGTGAACTCACAGGTTTGAGCTGGACCGTTAGATGTGATGTTAGCATGTGATTGCTCAACATTAGCTCCATCCTTCTCAAAAATCTTACAGCAGCGCGTCCTCACTGAGTCTGTACGGCATTATGTCGACGTACTGAAGCGAATCGGCGCTCTGGTGATGGATAGTATGTAGGTAAATTGACCAGATGCATATTAGAGTTATGAAGTAATGAAATGTCATTTCTGATGTTGAGCCATGTTGCATAGGATGTCACAGTCTAATCTGCAGGACCTTCTTCCTGTGTTTACTTTCCTGCTCCCGCCAGACAAACTGACACTTGAATTTTTCTCTGTGTGTGAACGCAAACCGAATCAAGAGGAAAACGCTACAACTTTACAGACTCGCCCTTAATAACAAATGTGCAAGTTGCGATTAGGAGAGCAGAGTTGGACCCAGTGAAGGGGACTGGGTTGAAGCAAGCAAGGCTCACTCACTCTCTGTCATTGGCGTCTTCGTGCTGTAGGATGCAGAGGGGCTGACGAAAGCCCATCAACACTCTGCTCAAGAATCCTGCAGCCTCGTTCCCGTGACCTTCCATGGATCCATTTTCCTTTCAAATCAAAGACGTCTAACGCTCAGATCCGTGATGGAAATAAAGACGCACTTTGAAACGTTCAGCTGAGTGAAATCCTTTGAAGTCTGGAGGTTCTGTAGACGTGTGAGATGCCTGACTGATTTCCACAAACCGAGGTTGTAAGCAATTAAGGCTGTAAGTACTGAGCCTAACAGGCCTGAGTGATGTGGAGTGTGAATGAATCAGTGGGATTAGTTTAGCTGCAAAAGGTCAAGTAATGTCATTTTCACAAGTGTAATTCTGTTCACTGAGACCAACACGAGCTGTGATTATTACAGGGCTACCATGCTGTAGTGAAAGGAGTAGTGTCTTTGTCTGGGTGATGCAGCCCCAGACATCCTTCACATGAGGTTCACTCCCATCCACAGCTGCAGTATTTCTTTTTTATTTGACTGCTTTATTTTTTGCAGAGCATAAAGTAGAGATTAGTAACCAACTGCAAGATAACACGATGCTGTGGGCCGGTTGTCCTCCTGTCCTCTTCAGTCCCAAGGCTTTTCCTAATCACATCTTGTGAGAGTGTTTACAACAAAGACAGGTCGAGAGAGAACAACGCAGCATAACATATAGAGATAAATCAGGTTAAACTGAAAGAAAAGAAAAAGAAGTCAGGATACAGCTAACCCTATAAAATAAAAACATGTAAAAATTATGTAGCCTATAAAACTGTAAATTTGAAATAGGAACATTTTCATATATGTCTAGTCCATACAAATATGTATGTATGTTTATATTGTAGACATATTTTACAAAAATATGTGTCTGTCCCAAAGCCTGTCATACATGTTGATATTATACAGAAGAGTCCAAAAGTCTGAGACCACTTTACCAGAGAGTAAAGATGGACATGTTTAGACTTAATGAGAGATGAATAATATTAAAAATTAAAAGAAGGATCTCAGTCAAAACAATAACAAAAGACGGCGTTGGGTGATGTCATGAAGTAGTGTGGCATCATGGGAGTTGTTGTCTTTAACATCACTGTTGCAAGCTCCTCCCAGGTTGGACTTTGGAAGGAAGTGGTTGTTCTGCCTGAAACAGAGATACAAAGAATTAAGTTGGCACCAAGACCTATGTTAAACTTAGGTTAACAACTCTAACGACTCCGGTACACAACAACTGTTCACAGCTCACACACACAGCACACCCATTTTAGTGGGAGCTGAATTATCCCAGGGGTCTCCTCCTCCTGGGGATTATAACCAGCAAGAACACTGAATAAAGCAGTTTCACTTAAAAGTTGAGATAAAGTTCAGCGGTTAGTTGACACAGGATGTCATGGTAGAGCTGAGCTGCCAAACATCTGCATGGCTTTTTTCTCATTGCACCATTACAGATATTAATTTTAAATAAATATAACTTGGCGTTTCGACTTGGATCACGTACAGCTCCTCCACCAATCTTTGTTATTGTATTCTGTGTGAACTCATTAGTGAAGAGCATTCAGATTGGCAGCTCACATTAAAGTGTCCTGCAGTCAAACCCTCGTTCAGACTGGGTCATACAGGGCATAAACGTACACAAATATTGGCACCACACACAAAGGCTTCTATATTGTTAATTTCAGCTTTTAGATGTAGAGTTTCTCTTGATATGAAGAGGAAATAGATTCCACTTTTCCTGGCTGGGTGGGACGTCGGAGGTTAGCTGAATCTCTCCTGTGTTGAAGAGCTGGGAGCTCCTCATATCCAGTCCAATTTCCGTGTCAATTACTAAGTTTCAGACAAGATCAGTTCATCTCCGAAAAAGCAAATGGATCCAATTCAAATGTGAATCTTTTGTGGTGTCTGGGGAAGAGAGAAGCCACAGTGTCTGCCAGCACTGCAGACAGTAATGAGGCTGGATGTGGGTATGTGAGCATAAAACTGCATCCTCGTTTAAATAGGTTGTTTTGTTTGAGAGTGGAAGGAGAGGATCTATATTAAAACTGGAGGCAATTAGTAAAGTATGGCATTCTGTTCAAAATATTCATGAAAAGACTATGCCCGCTTTACTCTGAACTATAAAAATCAAACAGGTAATAGAAGCAAAGTTATTAAATTGATCAGATGGTGGTGAAAACGGGCAGAGGCCTGGCTGCTACAGAACACTGCAGAAAATATATGCCCCACTAGTTAATTAAACAATTAGTGTTAACGTTAGTGTTATCACAGCTGGATTATTGTTCAGTGATTTGGTCCAACACTGCGCTTATCGAACAGGAGTGAGCACACTACCTGATCGTTTAGCTTGGGTCAGTGTAAAAAGCAGGTGGCATTATTCTCTAGTGGACTTGATCAGAAATATTCCATGTAGAACTAGTTTCATACATAGAAGAGTTAAATATCGAGCAACGGTGGCATGGAATTCATTACCAAATTTTTTTACATCAGAAAATTCAATATGTTTTAAAAAGTTGAAGTGGAAAGCTTTTCTTTTCTTTTATTAAGGTAATGACATTATTAAATGGAACTATTGCATGTATTCATATGCGATGTATTAGTTGTGCATAATAGGGGTTGTGTTGTGTATTGTGACTCTCAGTGTGAGTATGAATGATATGGATGTGTATTGATGTGTCTGTAGTCATTGAAGTATTGTTTATAAATTCATGGGGATATATATATAAATAAATAAAATATTATTTTCCAATATAGTCAAACTGTTTAAATTAAGTTATATAAGTAACTACATCTGTGTGATCACGGCGAGGGAAATATTGTCGTCATGATTAACTGTCTTTATCGGTCTGTGGTTCACTGAACATCTGTCTGTAGATATTAATGAAAGAGTTAATACTGAAAATAAAGAGAAACATCTTGACTGTTTTGGCAAAGGAAGCTTGTATTTTATGTCAGGAATAGATTGAACCCCTCCTCCACTGGACTCTGTGCACAGCTCTGACTGATTCACTTGTATTATGACAAGTGTGCGGTAAAGTTGGCCTGACTAACTTACTGATGTCTCCAGCTCATTAGTGCAATCCTTTATTAGAGTGTCAGCATATGTGTGTGTGTGTGTGTGTGTGTGTGTGTGTGTGTGTGTGTGTGTGTGTAGTTGACTGATTAACTGGTTTTATCTTATTACTAAATTTAACTCTGACTCTTGTGTGTGTGTGTTTTCATGTGTCTTTGCTCATTAGTGCTGATTAAACTGTCACCGACTAATTAATTATTGGAGGATTGAATATTTTGTGTGTGTGTGTGTGTGTGTGTGTGTGTGTGTGTGTGTGTGTGTGTGTGTGTGTGTGTGTGTGTGTGTGTGTGTGTGTGTGTGTGTGTGTGTGTGTTAGAAGCAAGTTGATTAACTCATTGATTTCAACATGCTGCTGCATGCCTCCATTAAAGTTTGTGTGTTCACTGTGTTTGTGCAGGTTAATTAGTTTCAGATCGTTGCTGCCATGTTAAGAAAAGAACAAAATCTAAACAAAATTAAAAATTCTATATATACACACTTCAATCTAAGTTTTGACATATGTCATAATTATGATAAGACCGAATATTCTGAAAAACTTAACATGTGTTCAATTAAATATTTGAAGAAATCCAACACAGAACGTGTCGCCCGTCTCTCCCCTCTAGACCAACATAGAAGTGTGCTGTGATTGAAATACTGTACCACCCATCAGGATAGAGTACAGAGCAGGCCAGCTCCACCTTCTCGTCCAAATATGGTTTCTTCTGGTTTCAAAAACACCAAGATGGCGACAGCCAAATTACAAACTCAAAAACAAACCAGTGGGTGATGACACGGTGGGTTGCCGCTTAGATCTGATGACTCTGTATGTGATTTCCTCACCTGTTAAAAATCACATGAAATACAAATGTGTTTCATGGTCTGGTGACAATATGGTAAAAGTTTGGTTCAGTTGAGGAACAAAAACTACCAGCTCATAAGAAACAAGAATAAACACTTGGTTAAGGTTTGTTAAAGGGGGTCCTCCCTACACTGACTGTCACTCTTTAATACCATCACCTGACTTCCTCCTTTGCTTGCATCATAGTTACTGTGGCCATGAGAGGGCTTAAAGCTTAAATAGTTAAAGTATCAGAGTGAAGTTTAAGTGTCAATTTGAGTTTGCGCTCAAGGGGGGTATTCACTGAAAGCAGATGAAGCGTCAGTTGGAGAATAAGAGATGAAAGCAGTAAAAGTAGTTCCAGCTGAAGCGGAAACACTAGAGATCCAGTGTGAGCACTAACGGCAGACAAAATGTCATTTCAGTGTACGATCGTAAATCAGCTTGTGTCAGTTTATGCAACAGGTGATGAAAGCAAAGTGCATTTGTTAACAGTTACTGCATAAATTACTGCAGAAGAGTTGCCAAAGTCAAAGTTTGCTTAGGCTGTTGTAATATTGACTTTGTCAGTAATCTGATGTTATTACCTTGTGGAAATAGGCTGCCATACATTTTACAGACAGAGGTTATACAAACTACAACAGAGAAAACAACCGCAGAAAAAAACAGGGGCAGCTTTGTTACATTCACAGCAGGTAACAGTCTAAATGACACTTAGCATGCAGTACATTTATTTGACTTAGCTTCTTTATTTCGACATGTAAGACATCCAGATACTGTCAGGCAATGAGGGGGAGAGGCTGCAGGCAGATAATGGTGGCGATGAGGCAAACAGACAGGAATCCACTGAGCAGGGCAGGAAGACTGGGCTGAGCATGGCAGAGGGCAAAGTTTCAGGGATTTGGACCTGAAGCTCACACCACAAAAAAATGTAACAGAGCAATCTGATGAAGAATGATGAGTCGAACTGGTCCTTTTATACTGCAGCTAGTGGAAGAGTTGATTACATGATGTGGAGCAGGTGAGTATGGAGACTGGTGGGAGCAGGATCACAGGCACACAGACACACACACACACACACACACACACATAGAGAAAACTGAGGACAAACAAACACACGAGGGAGGGGAAAAAAGTAGAGAACAACAAGGAAAGATATCCTGACAGATACAGCTCACACTTGTTGGAGTTTGTGTTAACTTTTCCACATGACTGATCCAACATGGCTGCTTTCCTTTGGCAAGGTCCCATTCTGTTGGCGAACGCAAAAAGGCGTCAGTCAGCACCAGACCCCATACTGACACTAAACACTTTGTTTCCTGAGAATTAATCCCGACACAAAAGAAGACTGGAGTCGACTTTGGAAACAGATGAACATGCCTCAGCTACCCTGCAATCAGACCTCTTGGCTCAGGGGCTGCAGCTCTGTATTCTGACTTTCATTGCAGCAACTGTGAAAAATGATATTTTAACTCTTCAGTAATCCACAGCTTGGCTCTGTGCTGAGCCAGATGACACGCAGCACGGCAGTGACACAGGCCGGCTTTAATGAGTTTCTGAAATAATACCATACAGCCACCGGCCAAACGATTCCAACAGCATGTGCATGTGTGTGCATAGACGTGTGTGTGTGTGTGTGTATGCGTGCGCGCTCACACTCGTCTTTTTGTAATCATTCTGATGCTTTAAAATAGCCGGCATTATCAACAAGAGGGTTGGTGTGACCTTTAAACACCAGAAGCTGAGAGGCTTTCATGCATTTCGAGCAGATTGCTCAGGACTTAATTGCCTGTGCTGGGCCTCTCATTAGCCTCTTTGTGCCTCTCATACCGTCGTTGATTTTTACATTGATGATCACTGAAATAAGTTGTTGCTTTCGGCAAACTTAAATCGCAGTAAAACCTGAGGCAGGCAGGAGATTGTTTGAAGAGAAGTTGGTAATTATTATAGACTCTGGACTATTTTCTGCAGTGTGTAAAACAGAGAGCCTTTGTAGCGAGAAAATCAACATGGCCTAGTTTTAATTTCTTTATTTAAAAGTGACACCAAATAAATCGATATTTTTCTTCTCAGGATTTAGAGAAGACTGATACAGTCCCATCCGTATGTTCAATAAGAAACTTGACCCACAGCCAGTTAGCTTAGCTTGGCATAAAGACTGGAAACAATGGGAAACAGTTAGCGGTTAGTTTTATTTCAGTTTAATTCATGGTTTCATGTATAAGGACCTCTAAACTTCTGTGTTTGTAAAGCGTCAGCTGCAGTTAGTTTTCTCCTGATCTGTCGGTCTGAAAAATGATATTTTCAGGTCAGAATGTTTGGAAGGTCTGTGGCTTGTGAAAAATGGATTCAACATTTATTTTGGTGACTATGGCGCAGAACAATTGGCCATAATCTGAGATCATGTTCTCTTCTCCCATTGGAGTGAACAGACGTAGACCTGCTGCTGGTCTCCTAAAGGAGCAGGAAGGTGGAGAAATTCACATGACAAAGTTACAGGAAATAATTTAAAAAAGGAACCATGTTGGTTCTCAGCTATCTCTGCTACCACCTCCTCTGAGTTACCTCATTTACACTTACATCTCATTGTTTAGTGCAGAAAATCACCCTGTTGTAACTGTGAAGCGGTGAAGGAACCAGCAGAGAGTTGTTCATGAAATAGTCCTGCACATACCCCCACAGATGCCACCAAACCAATTGTTGCCTCTACACTTTTTTTTTAAAATGACAAAGATTAAACAAATGACATGATTCCAGTTTCCATCCTTGATGCTTTTCTGAGCAGCTGCTGGCTCCAGCTACATATAGATGAGACAGATGTGCGAGTGACATCAGTCATCTCATCGAACTCCCAGAGGGAAACAAATGAACACATTTCACTTTAACAATGTACAATACCAGCACTAAACAGCAGACCATCTTTATGTGGAAGGGGCTGAGACACATTCATTTCTGTTTGCTTCCGCCTCTGACCTGCCTCCTTGCGCAGGGTTCAACTTGAAGTAACTTTTGACTCACAAAAGTTTGAGAGAGGGGTGGGACTGACCTGTCACTCAGGAAATATTATCATGTTCAGAGCAGAGAAGAAAGCATGTTGTAAGGCGGTAGAGAGCGAAGGCACAGATTAATGTAGCTCTGGATTATTTACACCCCTTGTGGACTGGTTGTTAGCCCATTAGCCATGCTAGCTCCCACAGTTTATGTTTTTGACCCAGCCCACGCCATTTCCTGTCCGCCCCGCTCTAGGCCACATGCTGGGGATATATTTGTTCTGACTGCACCATGATAACGGCTCTGCACACCCACACACAGTGCTGTGTAGGTTCACACTCCACAAGAGCTATAGCTCAAGGTTCAGCTCACACAGATTAAAGTGAAGTAGGCTAGTTCACATTCACAGTTCACAATTTTAAATTTGAACGAAGTTCATAGTCCCAAAAAAAAGAAATTATGTTCATTTCTTCCATTTTTTAATGAGATGGTTGAACTTCCTCCAACCACCCATCTCCAGCCCCCAATCACTGCCCCATTACTGTATACTACTATAGAGTCACAGATAGGCTTTAGTGCAGAATGTGAAAGAAGAGGAGCAGTAGAGGTAAAGTGTAGATGCAATGGAAAGTTTATTACGACTGCATGAACCAAATAATTCAGCAGTTCAGCAACAGATTTCAGGCTGGCACAGGCTTCATTACTGCTGCGAGCTGAAAGATGTGCTGTGAGAGAGAGAGAGAGAGAGAGAGAGAGAGAGCGAGCATTACCTCCACCTTCTTGTGCATCAGTGCCATGTTCAGTAGCCGCAAATGATAACGTTTAGTTCACCATCCAGCAAAAGCATTTAGCACCGTCAATGAACACATGCACTGGCCACACAGGTGTTACTCTAGACCTTTGCTCAGGTTGGGGTCGGTGTAGCCATGCTGGGACTTCATGTATTGAACAGGATCATAAAGGTATAATTTGACCCACATTAACTCATTTATTTGTTAAAGGACATTGTAAAACTTATATGTTGTGGCTACATAGATGTATTTATGATTACTTATTAGTTTGTTCAAAGTAAGAATAACTGTCATGTTGTTACTGGACTGCGATACAAAGTTATCAAACACATACAAAGTCATGTGACCTTGATCGAACCATTTTATGGAAGTTTGTTTGTTTAGATTCCCATGAGCTTTTGTGTTGCAGCAGCTATTCTTCCTGGGGTCTCTCCGCTTTTCATCCTGACAGTACAACTATACATAATCACAGTACTCATCACCACACAACAATACATGTAACACAATACACAACACATAATAGTGAACATAACAACTGACTCAAATTAAATAAACAAACACAAATACATGCAAAGCTCCGTCTGAATCTACTGTTATCCAGCAGGTAAATATACTCCTATAAAAATGTTTTAAAAAGCCTAAGCTAATCAGCCCGTGTAGCCAGGTGAGCTTTGCATTATGGGATGTAGATGAGCAAAATCAACAGTTATGGGCAACCAGCTGGAAAGTCTGAGCAGGGTTAGCAACAAAAGTTGCTATTTTGATATGTGTGTGTTCTTTTTGTGTTCACATTTCTTACTTCAGCCCCAGACACATCTAACCAATGAATGTAGTGAACGCTCGTGGTCCGTTTTGTTTCTGTGTAAACAGAAACGTAACCAAGGGGAAGATTAACAACTCGTTCACTGATCAGGACCAGAAGAAACTAACTACAGGTCTGAAAACAGACCTCTTCAAAAAAACAAGAGAGAGATCAAGATGTGACTTCAACTCACCAAATCTCATGACAAACATAACTCGTTGGCAACTCAAATATCTCTGGAAAATGATTTAGTTGGATCATCGTTGAGGAAGCTGATCAGCTTTTTACAAACCAGCTTCCGTGTTTTTTCAATATAACAATCAGAAACAGAGATAAAGTGACAGCCGGAGGGAGGCATGTTGATCCCGTCAGGTGTTGATGTCTCAGTGAAAGAAGAAATTAAACTGTCAATCATCTGTTTACACAGCTTCCTTAAAGTGAGTCATGTGAAAACGTATTTAATCCATCCAATACTCCAAGCGAGTAGCTACTGGGTGTTTCCAGGCTACAATGACTTGAGTAATGTGTGGTTAACTGTCTTTAAAGGTCACGAAAAGGTTAGTCCTCTTTTCCACTGCTTCTTTCAGTTCAACCTTTCTTTTAAACAAGCAGAACCTTTTCACCTATTAAATGATGTTGAGATAAAGAGTCAATACAATGACCTACAATGACCTTCTGGCCATTAAAATAACCAATGATCCCAATAAAACCTTCACTGTTGCTGTCTCCCAGTGATGCGGTGTCTTAACTGAGAACACACATTAATAAATCACACGCTTTCACTTCCAGGTCTGTTGTGCTTTTATTTTCTCCAGATCTGCTCTATTCATCTGGGAAATAACAATTTTTTTTTTCCTGTTCCTCCTTCTCAAAACACACTGCAGGAAATTGTTCTTTGGTTGAAATGTTTTTTTTTAAGAGGAAGACTGACTGATTTCTGCCTTAGAGGATCAAACTTCAAGAAACTGTAGATGTAAGTGCAGGAAGTTTTGAAATAGGAGAGGCTCTGGCACATCCTGTGATAGAAAATACAAGTGTCAACATTCACATAAAGACTCAGTGAAAAACTCTTTTCCAAATCATTTGTCAGAAAGAATCAGCTCATACTTTGTACCTGAAGTTTCTGCTTTGGTGACGTCATTTTTCCTCAAGTATCCACAGGAAAAATTTACTGCCCACACAACTCGCTCTTTTCAAGCTGTATTTACATGGACCTAAGTAAATGTCAGGCTGATTTTTCTCTCTTAGGACTGCTCCGGGGCCTCATCTATACTTGCTGTGTATGCATGTATCAGGGCCTGAAAGAGGTGTGCAGCACTTCCCAAGCAGAAGTTGGGATCTACAGATACACACCTGATGTGCGCACCTGTACAGAAACTCTGACCCGTGCATGAATGTGATGGAGTAGCAGAAAATGAGGTGGTGAGCTGAAGCTCACATATTTAATTTCACTTCCTATCACACGTTACTTACAGATCCACTATATCGTAAACATTCAAGCACCTTTCAGTTCTATGAACCAACTCAAATGTGAAATCAAGTTCTATTCAATATTTAAGCAGTCGTATCTCACAAATCTCTTCACAAATGCCAAGAGGTGAGCTTCAGTGTCTCAGACTGGAACGATGTGTAGATCAGTTCTCATGAGAGATTTGACCATTTGAGGTTAACTGTGGGAGTGTTTTGGACGGAGCATGAGGTCAGCCAAAGTGGGCACATTCAAGTTGACTGTGATGTATAAAGGAACATTTGGTGGCGTGCACATGCACAGTTTTTGTCTTTTGTGGTACACGTTTAGTCTGGATCCTCCACGCCGTTTTATAAATGAGGCCCCTGGGCTGCGCTGCAAAGCCTGCTGAAGTCTCAGAGTTTAGCCTCAATGTGTATCTGTAGATCTCACCTGGTGTGACGTTTCAGTCTTCCATTCCCTCTCAATTTTGCCTGGCTTTTATTTTGTTTCATTTCTTCTTCATCCTCCCCTTTTCTTGTTTCTATCTTTCTGGCAATACCTTTTACCCCCGTTCAACCCCTCTCTTTTTCTGACTCTCTTCGAGGTGCTTAAACTTTCTCTGCCCCGTCTCCTCCTCACAGCCAAAGCAAGAGAGAAGTATACCCTGAGCTGAAACACTCCTGTCCATGCAGCATTCCCTTTATCTGACCCCCAGCTCTCCGGCTGTCTGGACAGATGTGGTGATTAGTGGTTGAAAGAAGGTACGACAACAGAAACCACTTATCGTTACAAACGAGCAAGCTTTGTGATACAACTCCACAAAGCCCTGGTCTGTTCTGCTGATTTATAGATAGCTGCTGACGACGACCCCTGTCCTGGGCCTGTTGCCAAGGGGAGGGGGCATCGGGGTGAAATGTCTGCCCATGGGACACTGAATGAAAATGGAATGAAAATAAATTTCAAATCCAGCAGCAGCAAACTGTGGTTTTCTCAGAGTGACAATTGTCAGTGTGATGTCAGTGTAGTCATCTTTCTTCCTAATGCTGTTTTTTATAGTCATATTGTTTTGCTGATATAATGTAAGAATGGTATCAAGATGTGATTTACTATGTAGCAGGGGTATTGTGAAAGTATTTTGCAAGGATCATAATGCAGCAGGTGCAGCAGCTTCTCACAAAAATTGAATCTAAAGCATAGCTTCCAAATGTACAGAAACTAAATGCATAAAAAAACTTAAAAGTTCGATTTTCAAGTGTTAAATATCATCAACCAAACCCACCATTACTTTCATTTTAGCAGCTCTATCTGACTTTGTCTATTTCTATCTTGGTGAGTCCATTGGTCAATCTGTTAGTACTTGTCAAAGATGGCATGTGAGGAACGTACCTCCACTCTAACACCACTGTACACACAAGTAAACTGACCATTTCTTTAGTTCCAGCAAATCCAACAGAGTGAGACATCACTGTCAGAGGTGGGATTCTCCCAACTGAACAGGATGTTTCCTGATCCCACTGAACTGCAGGAGAAGCTGACCAATGCTACTTCATTACATCACCAAACTCTGACCTTTTGTTTTTGTTTTGATTGAGAGAGCCCTAGCACCAAAATTACACAATGTGCCTTTACAGTTTACAGTTACTTTTTTTTAAATCCCGGTGTGTTGATTTTTTACTATGCTATATTTTGAACAAGGTGTCTACCTTAATGTGGTTCTGGGTTACAATAAATGTTGAATGAATAAACAGCAACTTTACAACTAAAAAGCGTTATTATATTTGACACTAATTATTAAAAAAAAATACTGATGATCTCTCTCTCTCTTTATATATGTATATATATATATATATATATATATATACACACACACACACACACACACACACACACACACACACACATACAGTATGTAACTATGAGTAAGTTACTATAAAAGTTATTAACGTGTAGAGGAGGAATATTAATTTAAACAAGTTTCAGAGATGTCGACTAATAATATGTCAGTCCTCAGTGGCTCATTTGAGATCATAACAGCAGTCGGCTGCTCTGTTAGTACGTTTCTCCACAACCTTAGACAGTAAAGGAAGCTTGAAAATCGGCCTATAATTATTTAATGGGTTATGGGCCTAATGATGGCATCTTAACTGGATGAATGATTGCATTTTTAAAATGAAAGGCCAGATCCAGTCGATAATGGCCTATTAATGACTGGCAGAACAAACAGAATAAAATACTGCATAATGAAGCTGGAAGTGTGTCAAGTGAACGGGAAATAAGTTGGAAATAAGTCCTGCCAGTGTCAAATAACTGTGGAGAGGCAATGTTATTTTTGGATCTGGTGACTGACTGATTCTTATATGTAGGACACTTAATCGTGAAAATACAGCAAGCTCTGAGGTGAGGTAAGGTTTGAGCTGAAGTGGGGGCTCTAACATCCAGTCCTGCATGTCCTGAAATCATCCTCATCATCATCACCCTCATCATCATCACCCTCATCATCATCATCCTCATAATCATCATCATCATCATCATTTGTACTTTCAGGTAACTGGACTAATCCCCTCAAATTATTGATTCGTTCTCCCTGATTTGAGCCATGACTAGGAAGAAAGTTTTAAAGGATAAGTCCTGTGATATTCTATATTTTTCTATTTATCCAAACATCCTTTGCAGAGGCAAATCAATAATGAATGTATCATACTGACAAATACTGTTTGTATAAAAGCCTGATATCTCATTTCTCTGAGCCACAGCGCTCAATTGTTGATATTAAAACTGTTAAAGGTCCAATATTTTACACTTACTTTGACATTTTGTCAACCATAAGAAGATGTATTTGTGATTTTAAGTACCTAAAACCATCTCAGTAAAGTTTAAAATCTCCTCTGCTAACACAGTTGAAATGACAAAAAAAGAAAAGAAAAAAGAAAAAAGACAGAAAGTTGGATGGTTGGTCCAGGTGGGCTGTGTTGGGGGCATGACTGAGGACAGTGACTATGTAGTTGTGACATCACAAAGCTACAAAAGTCCTGACAGCTTGTTTTAAGCCATGAACATGGTCTCTGTGAGTGTTTTGATATTTTCACAGTATTAATGTAGAACCTAGACCTGATTTATAAAAAAGAAAGACATGGAAATCATGGCCCCATGTTATCATATACAATAAGTTATTATAATGAGTTCCACATAGTTTAGTTATTTCATTTTTTACATTTGGAAAAGGGGAGAGTGGCAGAGATCCACCACCAGCAATAGTCAAATACAAGTGATGCACTATTTCCTCGTTTATGTACAGCTATAGTGAGCAGCAAAAAAGAAACTATATATTTGTGAGCTGTTTTAAAAAGTTTACATCTTCAGCAGGAACCAGTTGGGTCAGAGGGGAGAGTCTCAGGCAGGGTAGAGACGTCAGACAATGTCGAGATACAGACTTTCACATTATTGGGTCACAGTCACAGCCAACACTATGGCCACTTACTTCAGCTGAGGTCAGGAGTAAAGCTTTTATCAGTCCTAGCAGTCCATAATGAGAATTCAGGGATGGCTAACACTGGTGGTGATGTCCTAACACACCTATGAGTAATGCTGGATGAGTAATTTGAAGGCACAGTGAAAGATTTACACATGAAAAATGGGTGGATCACATATTTGAGGGAACGATTCATTAAAGAGCTTCTCCTCTACCTTTCAGCGGTGATTTAGTTTGTCCTGTTTAAAAAAATCAAAAGTCAAACTGAGTCTTAAATCACTACAGAGCGGTGACTTATCTGAGGCAACAGTTGGGCCACAGAGGTTAAATAAAAGATACAGTGGCTCTCAGGAGTAACGCACTGATTTAACAGGGGAGAGTGACTGGCATCGGGCTGCTCTGTGGCTGCTGAAGGACATCAGCCTGCACTGAGGCCTTAACACACACACACATGCATGTGGTGGCATTTGTATGGATGTTTGTAAGCACATGTTTTCAGAACCAAATGGGAGCCTGTGCCAGAAATGAAAGACAAATCCACAGGCCTCCAGCAGCCTGGCATTCAGTCCTGCACTGTTTAGTGTTTTGTGCTGTTTCTGGGCTCATTCTGCTGTTCTCCTTTAATCCTGGTTCCCATTGTACCACTGTCAAGCTGTGAGGCTGTTGTCAACTGGTAATGACTCCAGTTTGCCACCTGGTCTGTCAGTGGTGTAGTGTAAGCACATTTACTCAAGTACAACTACTCTGAATGCAACTTTGCACTTCAACTCCTCTACATTTCAGAGGGAAACACTTTATTTTTGATTTTTTATCTTGTTTGTGCTTGACTAATTTGTACTTGACAAACAATATGCAGTAAAATCAGTGTGACTGCACTCTTCTTTCTTCTGATAAGGGGCTCTGGCCTTTTTTCGTTCTGAGGTTGAGGTGCCTTGTGTACATTTGAGACTGTCGTCCTGTAAAAAACGAGCCCATAGCTCGTTTGTGCAGCAGGTTATTATGACCCATAGTTACGTTTTGTGGTTTGGTGACACCTAGCAGTCGTAGTAATTAGGAGGAGGCTGGGGTGGATGGACAGGTCAACAAAACACAGGAATATGACTCAGGAGAGCAGTGGTCGATTCCCATGTGAAAGTAGCAGCTTACGTTGTTTATATTATCCATGATAACCATGGTTAACCATGTTGTTATTATTGTAACTATGACAACAAAGATCGTTTAATGTTGAGGAAGTATTTATTTTAGCCCAATTCACAATCTTTACATAAACCTAACTAAGTAGTCTTTGTGCCCAATCCTAACTAAGCCATGAACATTATTATAGTAACCATGGCGACAAAGGTAGGTATGCCACTCTAAGTACAGTCCGCGCGTTTATTATTGTAACCATGACAACAAAGGTCAGGTATGCCTGCTGCTGTAGAAGACACTCCAATGGGTCATACCTGAGGGTTGAAAAAAATGATCTGTATGGTTGTTCAGGTTGGAGGACATGTTTTTGTAAATGTTTGTGCATCTTATTCCATCTTTTTATAATTACCCATCATCTTTGTTCAACTTCTGATTCATTCATAATATACATGATGAGTCCGAAAGATACACAGTAATTTTTACTAGGAACATTCTATAAGCATTTTGTATGAGAATACTCATTGAAATCACTGAACTGGCTTCATTTACAGGATCCTTGTGAAGGTTGGTCGAGGTGCAGTTTGGGAGCTGACTGTGGATTCTAATACAATTCATACAAATGCTCATTTACTTTGCATTGTTGAAAGTCACGCCCTGCGGGAGTGTAGGAGACTCAGCGGAGTAATCTTTACAGAACAGCCTTGTGCCTCAACACAGATTCCGATGTATATGAAGACACGTCGTGCCTCGTTGTTTCCTTTAACACCTTACCATACTCTTTCTGAAAACACAAGTTCTCCATACCAACTGAGGGCAAGCAGCAAAACCTGAAGCACAACTCCGTCCTCGTCTCCAGGGCCGATAGCTGCAGCAGCCAAACAATTACAGACAATCAGGCTGAGCAGCCAAGCTTAACCAGGCCAGATGATGACTAACAGAGAGAGAGAGAGGGAGAAAACAGAAGGACAGAGGGTGAGAGCGAAGGAGGGATGAAGAGAGGGAAGGAGAAAACAGGGAGGAAGGGAGGGGCAGGAGGGAGCTGTACACCCACCCTCACAGCTCAATGCACAAAGATTACAGCAAGCAAAGTGAAATACAGTTAAATGGAAGATTAGACTGCATAAACAGCACAGTGAACACTGCAACTTTATCAACACAATAGAGGAACACAACTCAAACCATTCAGTGCAGGCATATTTATTTTTAAAGCCATAGCCTAAACTGACCTGTGAGAGAGCCCAGAACAAACAAGGCAAAAGCCCAAAAATAATCATGGTCTTATGGGAATAGTTCAACATTTTAGGAAAATAAAATGATTTGCTTTCTTTCCAACAGTGAGAAGAAAAGATTGATATCACTCCTGTGTGCGGTGCTGAGCTGGAGTCAGGATGTGGTCAAACTAGCTTAGCTTAAAAACTGGAAGGGAGGGGCCACAGTTGGACTGGCTCTGTCCAAAGTGCACAAATACACCCACCAACACCTCCACAGCTGGATTGTTTCAGAGTTTTAGGTTATGTGCTGGGAGTATTTCCTGGTGAACAACCACTGGGTTCAGTGACTGTGCGAGTGAGTTTGGGAGGTTCACAGAAACATGTGCTCTGCTGTGTTTCTGTGCATGTAAAACAAGACACAGCGTGTTTATTAGTGAGCTTCAGGGGTGTTGGTAGGTGTATTTTCGGACTTAGGCTAGCCCCTCTCCCTGCTTCCAGTCTTTATGCTAAGTTATGCTAATCACCTCCAGACTCCAGCTCTGAACAGGCAGACATCACAATATGTTGATTATCTCATCTGATTCTCAGAAAGAGAGTTCGATCATTTCAAAGCATTTTTATCCAGAGTTGACACTGTACTTTGGTGGCGCAAATTCCAAAATAATATTGCAATAAATCCAGTTAGATACACTGGATAAAGCTAACATAAGCACAATTTGTCTCCGGTGTCAGTAGATGCGGAGTAACACTGTCATCTCTCATCTTATTCCATGTAAACAGCCATCACTGTATGCCTGTTTTCCAACTGTAAAGTGTTGTTCTTTATGACTTGTGGGTGTGTGATGAACAGAGCTGCTCAGTGGCTGACGAATGGAGACTTGGCTGGTGTGAAGGTGGAGAGTCCCCCCACATGGAATCAGAGCCTGCACTTCACCCTTCTCAGCAGCTCCAGTCATCTGTTCACAGCAGCAGTCAGCTGATCCAGCTTTCCACAGTTAATCTAAACTGATACTCTCAAGTAAATACTGCCTGGAAGCCTACAGCTGCAGCTACGTTGGACTGAATATTTTCCATTTCGTATAGTCCTCTGCACGGTGGGCAGTGTGCCGCTACGTTACAGATACCGTTCATTCTTCCCTTGCTGTCAGTTTGTACGCACTGGACAGTTGTTGCACTTTGCATTTTTCTCAGTTTGTCAGCACATTGGCTCTCAGCTGCTTCTCTTCCTCTGTCCTCGCTGCTCCTCTGCCCACAGACTCAGAGCTGAGACTGAGGAAAGTTAATAGGGTTCAGGTGGCCTCCACTGTCTGCCTGCCACCAGCTCGCTCCATGTGCCCCGGACAGTGCAGTTACTGACTGCGTGTCTGTGTACACTGACAGTGTGGTCACGAAGAAAACTCGGGAAGTTCTGAGTCTGATATTCATTCCACGTGCTCCTTTGCTAATAGTGGAGCTGTATGCGGGTGTAAAAACATTACACACTCTGCACTTTATGTACAAAATTGAATGGAATCGTGAAAGACTGAAATATCAAAAGGCTTCATCGGGATGCATGAACAGGATTAGCTTAGCATAAAGACTGGACGTTAAACAGCTAACTCACCTACCATCGCCTCTACAGCTTGCTAATTACTGCGTTCTGTTTTCTCTAAGAAATAATCACCAAACTGTGCAACTGTGTGCACATTTGACAAGTCACAACGTAGTGACCTCTGGAGGTGTACTTTTGAACTTTTGACAGAGCCAGGCTAAGAGTTAGCTAATGATGTTAGCCTTTATGCTACACTAGTCTCCTTTGGTTTACTTGTTTTGCTCCACTACATTTATTTAACATTAAAGCTAATGCCAGTTAGCTTCCAGATAAAATTTTACACATAAAACATCTGATCATTTAAAAAATTACGATCAGTCAATATAAATCAAACTATGCAACAGTATATAAAGTAGTCACATTTAGCTCCACCTTAACCGGCTGGAACATTAACATGCTGCCTACATGTTGTTATGCTACACACATTTACTTTTACCATCATACTGAAATTACATTTTGCTGACGATACGTCTTTGCACTTTCAGTAACATTCAATGCAGAACCTTTGCTTGCAATACAGTATTTTAACATTACTACTTTTGCTCTCTGCTTTTTTTTTTTCTCTTTTTTTTCTGACAAAGAAAACAAGAAATGAAGTTGTTCTTCCTCAAACACTGAGGATGCTACCATGCCCTGGGTGCTGTGACCAGCTGATTGTGAAAGTACAGGTGTGTGTGTCTGTTCTCCCGTGCCTGCAGTGGGGATGGGTAATGTTGTGAAAGGAGTTCATTGTTTTGTATATGGCATCAACAACTTTATGATAGATATGATCTTTTTTTAGTATTTTATGACATTTTTTTTGTCTCATTTGACAGTGGACTGGAGGACATGAGGGACAAAGAGAAGGGGAATACCACACAGGAAAGATCCCACAGTTCATGGTCCACACTTTAGGAATCTTTGGTGGCCTTGTACAAACATCGATACTTTGGACAGAGATCCACTGGAAACAGCACACACACCTTGAGCAGCTACTCTATTATAAATGCAAGAGAAGAAGAGCTTTAAAAACTACTGTAAACACACCTACACACAAACAGCAGCACTGACTGAACCCCATTTAAATACACACACAATTGAATACACCCACTGGTGGTTAAAAATGCACACATATACACACAACAGCCTCTCCTCATATGCATGCAGTCATGTAACTGAAGCGGCCGAGGATGCTCAGTCTGAAACATGATACATGCACTATTTCATCATGCACATGTGCACACGCACAGAGCATCACACACTTCTTATCATAGCTAATGACTGCGCAACACAACATTATGCAACACAGACGGGGGTTTGTGGGCGAGACGATCATCTGACGGCTGTGTCGTCCTGACGGGGGCCGACCGTAGGCGTCAACACGCAGCTAATAGAGGCCTGTTATCAACCTGCTGAGGAACCAGCTGTCTGCCTGTCTGTCTCCTGGCACTGCTATGAAACATGGTGAATAATGAGACAACTCAATTACCTCAAGCAGAACATGAAATCACGTCCACGATGGAGGAGGATTTTTTTATTTTTTATTTTTTTTTGAAGTTGCAGGACAAGTTCACAGGCCCATTGGCTGCTGCTGAGCTCGGCAGGTGGAATCCTTACTGCTCTGCAATGTCAAGGTTTCTCGCTCAGCCTTGCTCACATTTTAATGACAGTGTATTTCAGTTTATCTACAGGGCTTTGAAAAGGTTTCGCTGGCGTAACAGATGTAACTGTCTCCGATCACAGAAGAATGTGTTCACAGACACAAGATGAAAATCAGAGATTTCACTTTAACCCTCAGAGATACAGGTCATTTCAAGTGTGAGCTCAACACTACAGCAACACTTTTTCATGCATGTCTGCGCCTGGGAGCTCTGCACAACATTTTGTCTCTTTTTTTTTTCTTTTTTTTTTTTTTTTTACTTTATTCAGAGAACAAAAATTATGAACATCAACAGCAACATAAATCAGCATCTGTTTTCTAAATAAAAACATCAGAAAGAAGGCACATACCTGTCAGTTTAAAGCTTTAAAGTTTCCAGCTGTTGGTGGATATGGACTTGCACTGTTCCTATTTCGTCCTGTCACGAGAGGCTCCGGTGACAGATCTGTGTTTGGTCGCCCTCTGATGAAACATGGCGCCGCAGGCCAGTGTCATGCTCTCTAGCCCCTCAGCGGGATTTGGCGCTGGTTAAAGCCCCCTTTGAACCTCTGCATCAGGTTTCGCTTAAGTTTCTGTCAGTCAAAACAGCTCTGCTGTTGGCTCTGACATCTGCAAAGAGAGTCTGTGGCCCCTTCCTTATTTTACACCCTAACCCGGCTTTTACATCTAAAAGCATCACTACCTCCTTCAGGTCGAGAGTGTAACTTTGGATGGATTCTTTCCTCCTCCTCACAGCTCTTGTGAGCAAGCCACGGTTTATCTCCTCTGCCTGGTGCATGCTCTGTCCTTCCATGTTGTGCACACTGTGGCTGCTTTGCGATGTTCCCAGCGCTTGTTTGTGCACTACAGAGAGCAACCTCACAGGCTTCCTCTGTGTGCACAGCGCCTGCCACACTGGCTGTGTGAAGCTGTTTCACAGGCCTATCTCTCCTCTGGTTCAGATTCCCCGGAGAGAAACGGGGCGCACTCCTCCAGGGGAATTTCATCCTCTGTGGCTTTGTGCAGAGTGAAAGTGGAAGACATTTGCACTGCAGCGTCTTGGTCTTCCCCATGCTCTTTCGACCGTTTTCATCTGTGGGATGTCTCTTCTTTCTCTATGACTCACTCTGAGTGTGTTGTCAGAGTAGTTAATATCAGACGTTTTTTTTTTTTTTTTTTTCCAATGTGCACTCTCCCCCCTGCCTGTCGGTGTATGGAGAGATACCTGTCTTCCTTCTCTGTTCCCTGCTGTACTGTCTCTACTTCCTTGCAGCAGTAGTCTTTATTGTTTCCCAGCCTTCAATCCATCAGAGGGAATGTTTTTCTCTCTACTATACTGCGCTATTCAGGCTCATACGGGGTGATGCAGTGGCTGGACATGGACATTGTGGTATCAAGCGGAACCAGTAAGGCATGGACTCTATCTTGTTTCACATTTGTGATCGCCTTAGAGGGCAAAGCCTTTATGAAATAGAGCAGTAGTTACAAACTGCAACTCCAGATACTATTGGTACAAGCACAAATTCAAATAAGACTCTTTTTTAATGATTAATCTTGAATTTAGACATTTTCATCAATAATTAAAATGATTAAATAAATGAAAATCTCATAAAAATTATTACTGCTTGAATTTCATTTCTGTAAGACCAATTAAATAACAGTGTAACAAAGGCAACTGGAGTACTTCACTGGCAGGGGATGGCTTCAAATAATACATACAGATGTGTGTGTGTGTGTGTGTGTGTGAGGGAGAGAGAGAGAGAGAAAGAAAGAGAGAGAGAGGCAGTAGGTGCCATGCCTTCAGGAGGGACAGGGCATGTGTGAGGGAGAGCATAATAAAGGATTATGAGCACAGGGTGGGAAACTTAAGTTTCCAAACAAGTCTTAAACCTGTGGCGTGCGGCAAATTTTACAGACAGGCAAGCAGAGTTGAACAGTTTAGTGTTTGCACTGAGATAATATATGTGTGCTTGGTGTCGTTCTGAAAAGCTGTGAGTGGGTCAGAGCCAGTGGAACCAGGATCATCACTTAGCTGCGGCCTCATCTCTATTGCTCCACCAGCATGAAGACTGACAGTAAAAAGTCCATTTCTGTTTATATTCTTGCTTGCATTAGTGTTGCAGCACTTTACTTAGATGTATTTTTATCCCCCTTGCAACGACAGCCAGAGCATACGGGCTGTTAGTGTGGCATAGATGGCAGTTGTGGAGGGCAGCTTTGGATTCAAGTATATGGATCAGGACACGTTGAGTATTTGAGTTTGTAGCGCTGAACACTGCAGAGAGCACATACAGAGACATGAGTCAGTCACCACCTGCACTGCTGTAAGTTTATTGATACTTCCACTTTCATCTCTGTCAGTAACATAAAAGCGAAGTGGGCTGGAGAGGACAGGAGCTCTTGTCATGATGAACTTTGGCATGCAAGGCTGCGGCTATTTCCTGGAGGCAGTACGTGCTGATGCAGACCCAGAACTGGTTTAAAAGATTTGTTCATTCATCTTTTCCCCCAGTGCTAGTTAGGTCATTCATAAATGGTTCATGAACATACTGTGAGTTCAAAATTTTATTCTGAGCAGCTTGTCATGTACTGATCCTGATATATCATTTACTTAGCAAGTGCTTAAAGCTAACACATTCTCAACACACCCTGCAGACACACAGCAACACGAGCATCCAGAATGGTGTTTCCGGCCACATTCACAGCCCCGTCCACAGCCCATGGGATGCGTGTTAAACTGGGTGAGGGGATATGATGGAATTCAATGTAGGTGAGGGCAACCAAACTTTCTTTTATGGTAATGAGAGCCACACTGATCAAGAAAAGAAGGGGGAAAGGGACTCCATCATCATGTTGAGATCATAATACATATTTCATATATTACATGACACTCTGGCCCAGCTTGTCATCTGATGCATGTTCTTCTAATGCGACAAAGTGAGCTTTAATGTGGACAAACAGAGAGACAGACAGAGGCAGAATCCTGCGCTCACACATCGCCTAATGATGTTTTTAATGAGGGCATTGGGGGAATTTGGCTCGTCGGTTCATTATACCTTTTTTTATGGAATATTTGTTTTGTTATGGAAACTTCTCCCCGCTCTGCTGGGATTAGCTTTTTAAGCTAATGAGCCCAAAACAAGCGACTCTGAAAAGAACAGACAAGAAAGGCAGTTCGCCTGCAACGGCCTCTCGCCTCCGCTGCCAAGACAAGAATACAACATTATTACTGCTGTCTCACACACATGCACTGTTTTTTTTTTCTGTCATGCTTTTAACTTATAGATTAAGATGCTGCTTAGGTGTGTTCATACACTGACGTCATGACCAGTGATTGATGGATAAATGAGCGTGTGCAAGTAAGGAAATTCTCTTTCCAGTCCAAGTGACACAGATGATGAGCACATGTGATTATTCCTCCATGAAATATGCGTAATTAAGCCAGTTTCCTGCCCATGATGTCAGCGCTGACACTGAAGAAATGTGTGTCATTCTTCTCCTTGTGTCTCACACACACACACATCTAAAGAAATGTTTGCTTCAATCTTTTCCCATTCATCTGGCCCACAAAGCAGCAGATCCTCTTCAGTGAGGTGGTTGTGTGTTTTATCTCTCACACACACACACACACACACACACACACACATCAGCCATAGCTGCAAACTTTGGATGTGCTGTTGAGGGTTTGATGCTGCCTGGGATCATCATTTTTCTTTTAACAGAAATACTTTTCCACGGGAGAACATGCCTGGTGTCTGAGCTTGTTCATGAACCGATGTCTCACTCACAGCTGGCAGTGGAAGAGTGCGCTGTGAATCTACAGGGAAACGACAAGAGATAAGAGGCTGAAAATAGGGGAGTTTATCCTTGATTGTATGGAGAAGAAACTGCAGTGTAAAAGACTGAGAACAGCCACGTGTGTGTGTGTGTTAGTGTGTGTGTGTGGATGACTGGTGTTCCTCCTTTTTTCCCCCATGCCCCTCTCCCTACTTCTTTCTCCCTCTCAACATGTCTAATCTATTTTATAATCTGACATCGTCTCCCCTGCCTCCGCCGGAGTACTTTGGCTCACTCATCTATATTGCATGGTGTGGTAAAATGGTGCAATGTAAAGTGCTCTGTGTGTTATGGCAGCTTCTCAGCACAGTTGCTCTGTGACATCCAGGCTGCCATAGAACCTGTTTTAAAGGATCATACTGATGGTTTTTAAGCTGCTGGTTAAACAGGTGTTCACATGGGAAGAAGCTGCAAGATAAATCTGAAGGATCCTACGACAATTAAAAATGTTGTCTGTTCCAGACAGTCCTTTAATCTTTGTTTTTTCCATGTGGAATCCAGCGCTTAATATTCCAGGAGAATGAGCCAAACTGGTTTAAGCCGCTGATCTAAAACATAGAATTCAGATTGGTTTTCTATTTTCCAGAGAGCTGTCGGCTTCAGTTCCTCTGAGCTGGTGATTCATCTACTCATCTCTGATTGGTTGGTTATTATCTCAAGTTTCTGCTACATAAAGTTGCAAAGAAGGAAGAACTGCTGGATTCCCATTTCAATTTTTAAAACACAGAACTGCAATATTCTCCTGGATAATGTGACAGGCCTGTAGGTTTATGTTATAACCACCATTTTTTATTTATGGATCTCCATCCAACAATCCCCATGAGCCTCAGCATCTGTTACCATGGAGAAGAAGATGAAGAAGTTGCAGTTGAGAGTAATACAAGACTGTTTCCTCCTGAAGTGCACCTTATGATTCATAGCCAGCTACTACTTTTTGTACACAGACTTTTACATCTGACTTTTTAAATCGAAGAATCTGATGAGGCAGTTCCTCTTTTGTAACCAGGAAAGTTGATGAAAGCTATATTGTTACATAGCAGTATGTGTTGTTGAAGCTGTTCACTACAGCAATGACTTCTTGAGTCTTTGAGTCTGTATGGGTGAATGAGTTGTTTGGCCACAGGGGAGCAAAAGAAGCAGTTAAAAATAATATGAACCTTTTTTTTTTTTTTTTTTTCATCAGTTAATCAGAAATGTGTCTTGTGCTGTATACAAAAGAAAACACCTTATGATATTCTTATTTATTGAAAATATCAAGGTTGACAGACGTTTTCTTGCCATTGTAATAGCTGCCACAATGTTACGCTACCAAATAATATATAAAGAAAAATATAAAGTTCTGTTGAGATAGCAAAATGAAACTTCTGTCCCAGTATATGCCCCAGTTCCGTGGCCCGATCCAGGTGTGGAAGCAGCATCTGATCATCATGTTGTTGTATATGGGCCAGACTTGGGCCGTAGAACTGGAGCATATGCAGGGCCAGAAGAAACACAAGCATGTGGCCCAGGTATAGGCCAGAGGTATTTTGCTATCTGGGAAGTTTTTCCAACGGAATTAGGTTGCAGGTGGTAATTGTACCATGGCCCCCACACACTACAGGTCATCTGTCAGTCAGGAGTCAGTCCAGACCAGGAGGGGTCGGCCGAGAAGGATTTTCAGACAACATGGTGTGTGCTGGCAACAGTTCTCTGAAAAACAAGAGGTTAGATTATCCTTCAGGACATAAAACAGCCCCTCTGTCTTTCTCTGGCAACGTGAGCAGCTTTTGTGTCTTGTAGCACAACCATCATGCTCAGGCGCTGTGAACCATAGCTGCCATGGCGTGCTCTACACATGAATTATGATTCAGGTGCAGAAATGCAGAAGGATTTCACTCTAGAATAAAATCATCGTGAAAAACGTGACTGCAATAAAAGGGGGGAGTGAAGTGTTATGTCCCCCAAATTACCAGCATCCTGTTAATTCAGTCTTTTCACAGCCTTTAAGGGTTTGCATAGATGGTGCAGGACCATTTTGATCTGTATATAATTTTTAATAGTCAGCTCTGTTTACAATGCTTCTGTTTTTGTTTTGTTAGTTGGCAGAAGCAGCCTGTGCTGTTCTGAGTGCCAAATTGAAATGGACAGGAAACCATGGACATAAGGCACAGACCAGTACTGTGCCGGCCAGGTTTTGGAGCACACCGTTTGTTGCTTGGGGTCTCCTCTTAATGTAGGATGTTCCTTCTGGTGATTAGGTCCCTCAGATTTAAAATGGCCAGCAAAAGGTCAGACCCTGCAGCTCACAGGTGGAAAGCAATCAGCTAATGACACCTGGAGAGCAAATAGGGCCACGAGAGAGAGAGCGAGAGAGAGAGAGAGAGAGAGAGAGAGAGAGAGAGAGAGAGGATAAAAAAAGATAAAAAAAAAAAGACTTCTCCTTGACAAGGAGCAGAGGTAAGGAATACTTACAAACTGCTTCTGTTTGCTATTACAGTATTTCAGTTAGCTACCTGACATTAATGGGTTACATGTCATGCACATACAACATAGGTGTGGTATTTGATTATAGTCTTTGATCTGAAAATCATAGTTTGATCATGCATTCTCCAAACAAGATTAAACAATTGTTAATATTACTAATATCTATATTTTTATAATAACGATGTATGAAATGACAATGTAAAAACAATGTGACGTTGTGAAGGGGTCGTTCATGGTGATGAACCCACAGAGAATTATTAGCTGAATCTGCAGGTCTCATTTATTGTTTAGCAACACAGCCGTTTTCGTTAAGTTGTTTTCAGCTAAACACTCTGTCCAATACCTGCTCAGCAGCAAACAGCACACACACACAGTGAGAGACCAGCTGGCAAACATAGGAGAACAAGCAGAAGCTAAAGAGACCAAAGGAAGAGCAAAAAGAGAGGGAATACTGGACTTAGACTCATCAGGTGACCAGGAGCAGGACTCCAAAGGACTGATACTCTCTGTAACTGCTGGATGTATAAATAGGCAAGTTTGTGCAAACAAGTTCACAATATCAACTGAAAAGTTGATGATATGTCAGTGATGCGTTCTTGTACTGAGCTTATCCAAGGCGCTGCTGCCTTAATCAGAAGAGTGTACGTTTCAGAATTGCTTCTACCAATTCAGATTTTACCAGCCAAATCCATTTGAGCTTTGTTACGCCCACTGTGTTGTTTTCCTGCAAAGCACTTGAAGCTGTGTTTATTATTATTATTATTATTATTATTATTATTATTATTATTATTATTATTATTATTATTATTATTATTATTATTACTACTACTACTACTACTACTACTACTACTACTACTACTGTGTGAGTATAGTAGCAGACACGAGTTGACTGTCTGAACGAGCTAACACCACATCAGTCCAGCCTCCACCTTTAATGCTGAAGTTCCACAAAGGGAAATTGGTTACCGTCACTCTCCAGTCTCATTTAGTTTACTGTTTGCTGTGGGGAGTGACAAGATTAAAGCCAAGCACTGAGATATCAACCACACAGCCTTCACATGTGTTATTCTTTAAAGTAAAAATCTGCCTGGGCTGATTCCACACAGGCCAAATGTTTACAGCAGCTACAGTAAAATTTGAAGGCAGGAATTTATTCAGATATCTAAACAGGCGAAGGTCAGGTTTTAACATCAGCTCTTTATAATAAAGGAGACATTCAATCATACAGGAAGAAATAAATCATGTCTTGATTGATTATTAGTTATTAAAGTTTCTTTAAACAGACAGTTCAATGATGAAGAAAGGGCACTGAGGTGTTTACGTAGTCTGGGAAAATCCGGTTGTCTAAGCAGGTTAATTGACTGAGAGCAAAGGAACACGATCTCATTTAGAGCTCCACTAAAGGAGCTTTAGTCTACAGATCAATATCAACACATATAGATGTAATTAGATAGTGCGTGTGTGTCGGACTGTGTGCATGTGCATATGCACGCATGTGAGCACATATTAATTTCCTTTTATGTCTTTGTAGTGGCTTTGTATTTTGGCTTCATGAGAAATGTGTCCAAATACAGAGATTTCAGAGGAGTTTTTTTAACCAATGCTCCATGATGATATTATATTAATGATTTATTTATAGAACAAAGACAGATGCAGGGAGATAAACACTGAATGTATTGTAAGAGGTTTTACAAAGAACAGCATGATGTTAATGAAACGGCAAGATTGTGTTGTAAAGAAAACAAAGAAAAGGCAAAACATACTGTTTAAAAAAAATAAAGATACAAATAATAAATAGTAACAGTGATGAATGAAAAAATGATAAATAGCAGCAATAATATCAATATGGAGCCAGTGTTTGCTAACCTGATGCCAGGTGAGGAAGCAGTGAAAAGCACATCCACCCTCAGTTATTAATCTGGAATCTGAAACAGCCAAACTGGCAGATCTGTTCAGAGTCTGAGGACAAAAGAGGTTAAAAGATTTGATATATAATCAGGTGAGACACTGTGCAGCACCTTGTACGTGATTGGAATACTTGAAACTAGAGATTCAGAGCGATGATGCTAAAACCGTGGTGATGTGGGAGAATTGCCCTGTCTTGGTTGTGCAACAGCTCAACTAATTGCGACAGGACACCACAGTTATCTAGGTCCCAGGATATGAAAGCATTTATTCTCTCTGAGTTACTGAATAATAGAATCGTTCTAGTTTTTCGAGATATTTCTTAGCTGATAGGAGCATGAATGAGCTATTTTCTTTGTTTTCTGCTCCTCACTCAGGCCACAATCAAAAATGGCACTGAGGGTCTTGTGGCGGATTTAAGGGATGAGGGGGTGGCTGTATTTGTTTAGTGTCTGTCGTGTCTAAATGACACTGTGAAGAAATTGTGGGACATCCATTATTTAATATCCATCTATGTATCTAGAGGAGCCAGTTTGGCTGGTGAATGATATATCCCAGTGGTACAAAGAAATCCACACACTCCCTGAAGTTTGTGAAGTGTATTTATCAGCAGTGATAAAACATTTTAGTCTTGTGAAGTAGGACAGAGATAGAAATGGTGTCAATGAGCTGTTATACTCATTGTTAAAATCTGTAAATTCAAAGGTTGCATCTTTAACTGACTAAATGCAGCTGAAGCTTTGACCGTTGATCCACAGGCTGGTGAATCTCCAATCAGCTGAGCCAACATCAGTCCCACCTCTGTCTTTCTGTTAACCCACGAGTGCACTAGTGCAGTGCCATCATTTGAAAAAGCAGACAACACAGCTTGACTACAATGACTGCAGGTCCAGTTAGTTGGAGGTCATAGAGGTAGCAACCTCATCCAACACATCCTCCACGGGGAAAACCTTCACACAGTTCTGTGAAGCCATTGCCCTGGAAAGACCCTGACAGCAAACGAATGGATCAATCACTCAACCAAATATTCATCATCTATCCATCAATCCAGGGAATCTTCTATCCAACCCCATGTGTACGAACTGTTAAATCAATAGTCAGAAACAGTTACACCTCAGAAACTTCGAGTCAAGCAAACACAACCAACAGGCTAAAGAGAGAGGGAAGAAGGCTGAAGATTGGCAGCAGATCATCGGCAGGAAATCATGACATCTAACATCAATACTGATCTGGCAAAAGGCAGGAGGGAAAGTGGATGGTATATATGCTGTGGGGCTGAGTGAGGAAACAAGAGACATGTGTGGTTCAATAAGAGAGTGATGGACAGGCATGCCTGGAGAAGCAGAATCGAGTGACTGGCAAAGGGCAGTAAACCCTGAAAGCATCAGGTGAATAAGTGGGGATGGAAAATTGGTGAGGACAGTGGAAGAGAGAGGCTGTGAGACAAAGAGGAAGAAAGGAAGACAAGATCAAATAAGATTTCAACCACCAGCAAGTTCTTTATGTGATCTTTATTTGTGCTTTGGTAACTACATAGGATTTTTGTGTATTTTGTTAACTCTGGGAATAACAGTAGTGATCAGCGAGTCCATCACTTTGGTCCAAACTAAAATATGTCAAGATGGTTTATAATGAAATCTGGTTCAGAGATTCATAGTTCTCAGAGACCAAATGACCCCATGGCCTTCCCTCTAGCACCACCATGAGGTTGACATTTTGGGGTCTGGGTGAGATCTTTGTAACTGGGCTGCAGACATTCAAAGTCCCCACTAGATGAATCCCATAGTCGTGTAAAGCGGTCTTCTGTTATGTGTAAGATGCCTCAAATCAAGTTTTGTATTATTTTTAGAATTATGATTAATGACTAGGTGCCACCAGCAGGTCAGAGATTAAAATTTTCCTATAAATTTTTTTTGCTTAATTGGTGGCACAAAAAATGGTGGGTCTCAGGTGATATGTTATAATGCCCTTTGATGATAAGTCAGAATCAGAATGAAATGTCTCAACAAATACAGACTATATTGTATTTGTTACAGACCCTCACGTTCCCTTCAGGATCAAACGTAATGTAACCAGGCACCATCATCAGGTCAGTATTTCATTTCCATGACCAAATATTCCCATAAGCCCTCAGCTGCACTTTGTGTTTGGTGCTAATTAGCAAATATTAGCATGCTAACACACAAAACTAATGTGCCAATTATGGCAAACATTATTTGCTACAAAAGCTGTTTGTTGCCATGCTGGCATTAGCATTTAGCTCTAAGCACCACTGCACCGAAGTGCAGCTTCACAGAGCTGTTAGCACAGCTGTAGACTCTTGCAATAATTCAGCATCTCTAGCCTGAAGAATCCTGCTCTGACTGGCGCAAGGACAATGCTTTCTGATCTAATCTGTTAAAGACATCAGCAAGTGAAGGACAGAAACTTTAGAACAGCTTTTTAAGGCAATCATTAATAATCCTTTTGTACATTAGCTGAGACTGAGTTGCTTCTGTCTTCAGCAGCAGTAAAGTTTGACTGTAGTTCATCAATTCTGCTTTGTTTGCTGTGGCACACTTGCCATTAAAATCACATGAATCTCTCCCTTTCTCCGTCTCTGCGGAAGAAGAGTAATGATATATGGCAAGTGGAATTTGACAGGTATGATTTGCTCCTTTAAAATGTGCAAGGAGCAGATAGTCTCACACATACAGCAGGGTCCAAAAGCCTGAGACCACTTTCCCATTTTGTACTCCACTGTACATGCACACACAGATCGTCGGCTGCAGCATGACACTGAGAACACGTCGCCTCGTAATCTTCTTCTATAGCTGGAATTACACTCTCAAAGCTCTTTTATATGAGAAGGTTAGTGTGACTTCCGGTGCAGTGCCAGGCTGTTATTATTCTGCTACATCCCACAGATATGATTGCCTCCCCTCTCCAGGATGTGTAGAGTCTCTGCATTGGTGCAACATGTTATCCTGGCTCTCTTATCGTCTGTTGCAGAGTCAGTAATTCTCACAATGTCAGTGGAGAAGAGCGTTTTGAATGCTGCTCTCCTTCTTCATCTGACGAAGACTCTTGACTTTCTCACCTCTTTTTCTCCATCGCTTCGTCTCGTTGACTGTGCCATAGGCTTTAATCTCCCTCTTTTCTTACTTGAATTTGCCTCTATTCATTCGCTTCCCTCTATACCTCGCTTGACCCACAATTTCACTTTCTCTCTCCTCATCATCAGAAGCCAAACTCATGATGTTTAACTCATAGAAATATTTTTTAAATCTGCCACATCTGTGCACTGTGAATAGAATCGCTTTCCCTTTCTTTCTATACAAACAGTTAGAACAACCTAAGTACAGACTGAACGTCCACAGAGGAGAGGAAAATTCAAAATAAGATCTCTTCTTTGTCTAGCCTATTTCTTCTAGATATAATTGAGCTCAATTTAACATCAATATAAGATTTTGACCATTCTGTATATTTCATAATCTCAACTCTTAAGAAATAGCCTTCCTTGCGTCTCAGCCCAAGTCCAATTTAAGTTCTATTTTTAAATTCTTTTTTTTTTTCTCACTGCTCTGATCTTCACTTGTCTGACATAATCAGCTCTAAGATAACAGTAAGACCCTAAAGAAAACTTGATTGGCTTACAAAGGAGCCTGCACAACACCTGAAATTGTGATTGTGATCAAATATAGGCCTGTAAGCACAGAAAAAGATAGCCTGCCTTTGTTTGTTTCTCCTGTTGCTACAAGGTTGATTTCTTTCATCTTGATCCTATTCTTTTGCTCCTTATTTCTCCTAAAGGTGGTTACAGGTCAGAATTCAGTTCCAAATAAGAGCTGATTTATTTCTGTGAGACAAAGAAAAGACATCAAAACTTTGCTCTGGGTCAGGACACACAGCCTTCAGATAAATGTGATGGCAACTGAACAATATTTAGTCCTAGTGAAAAATAAAATCTATGTCCAGATGGGATCAGTTTCAGTCCAGTTAATCTATTCTCTACAGTGTGGATGTACCCTGCCCCACCAGGATCTATGAAGAGGATATGAACTGGCTCTTTCAGAGACAGTAGGTCAGGAAGGTACTAGATCATCAACAGTCTCCTCCTGCTTCAAATGCACCATCGTCAGCCCAGACCTCAAGGAACCTGATCACAGGATCCAGTGACTTGCCCTGATGTCTGTGGTCATGACGCCTTCTGAGAGACAGGTGTGGGCTCACCTGAGGGATATCACAGGCCTGCTGTGATATCCCTCATATCCCTACTTACGTAGTGCGGAAACAGGTCAGTAGATAAGGCAGTCAAGGCATCCAGTAATACCTCAACTCCCTATTCAAGGATCCGGTTTGGGACTGCAGTAGAGCTCAGTGTTCAACATCATCATCCCAGAAATCCTCCTCTCCAAACTCATCCAGCTCACTGTCCCCAACTTTACCTGTCAGTGGATCACCAACCTCCTCACAGATGAGAAGCAGCAGGTTAGGCTGTGGAAAATCACATCCAGCACCTGGACTGTCTGCACTAGTGCTCCTCAAGGATGTGTACTCTTCCCACTTCTAACCTCACTGTACACCAATAACTGCAACTCAGGAGACTGGTCTCAGACTCCCGAAGTTTGCAGATGACTCCACAGTTTTCTGCCTCATCCAAGACGCTGAC